>NC_057942.1:16119653-16262153 GCF_018555375.3 Anguilla rostrata | reverse complement strand
TATAAGTCACACTTTTATGGAGATCCAGACCCACTGTGGGGTGTAGTGGGTACCCATTGTCAGCATATGAATGACGGATTTCGTAACACATTTATACCATGTCAACATAATATCGTAATGATATTTCAACCGTGGATTTTGCACAGGTGAACCTTTGCATTATTAACTTACCAAATCCAACTAATATGCCTACTCCCCCTCTCACTCCCTCCCTCCCTTCCTCCCTGTCCCTCATCCTTATTCCTTTCTCACTCTCAGACAGGGAGAGAAGTCCGACTGCACCTTCATTGTCCTGAGTGGACGTTTGCGCTCGGTCATCATGAAGGACGATGGGAAAAAAGAGCTGATTGGGGAGTACGGACGCGGTGACCTCATCGGGGTGGTAAGGGTCAAAGGTTGAGGGTCACGGGCGCCCGTGTAACACACGATGACGTGGTGGCACAGCTGTTTCTAATGTGCCCCCCATTTCTGCAAAATGAGATGCAAGCAATACATTTTTGGGCAAATTACCTTCAAGTGCTTCTTAGTTGTGCAAAATGACCTGATGTGAAATGGCTCATCTATAAATCATGAATCATGACATAAAATGTGCCTTAGTGTGCGTTTTCTTTATTGCAGCGCTGGGGCTCTTGGGAGCAGTAGATCACCATGTATGCCATACATGAGGAAACACATTTCTGTACTCTGTGAACACGCCCGAAAGTAGTCATTTAAAAGAGACAGAGTCACGCGTCATTACCTGTGTTCCTCTGGGTTTGCGTAGGTGGAGGCCCTGACACATCAGAACAGGGCCACCACGGTGCACGCGGTCCGCGACTCGGAGTTAGCGAAGCTGCCAGAGGGGGCGCTCAGGTCCATAAAGAGGAAGTACCCGCAGGTCAGAAAGAGGGATGTGGAAAAGTTAAACTTGTCCGTAGTCACTTTTTTTCCATGGATAATTGAACGTGTGCACTCTTCCCATGTCTGTCTGTCTCTTGCTGGTGCGTTCTGTGTGCTAGGTGGTAACACGGTTGATTCACCTTCTCGGACAGAAGATCCTTGGAAACCTACAACAAGTCAATGGACCTCTATCAGGTGGGTGTGTGTGTGTGTGCGTGCGGGTGCGTGTGCCTGTGCGTGTGTGTGCCCGTGCGTGTGTGTGCATGTGTGTGTGTGTGTGTGTGTGTGTGCGTTTAGTGTAATCTGTGTGTAGCGTAACGAGTGTGACTTGTCCTTGTGTAAATATGTCAGGTGTTAAATGTCATCTTCTCTGTATGCGTTCTGTGTGTTCATGCTTGTGTGTACAAATAGAAGAATAAAAATGTTTCTGCATGCAGGCCATGAATAACTCATCCCCCCCCACCCCCCACTCCCCACTCCCCTTTCCCCAGGTCGTGGGCTGGGCCTGCACACCCCCAGCAGTAAGTGGGACTCGGGGAACCCGGCCTCTAACCTGTCCACCGTGGCCATCCTGCCCGTGTCGGAGGAAGTTCCCTTGACCGCCTTCACCCTGGAGCTGCAGCACGCCCTCAGTGCTATCGGTCAGTGCAGAGTCCCCTCTACTCTTACTTCCCACGCAGGGCAGCAATGCAGTATGGCTGTTACACAACTGGGTTTGTGAGGACTCTTTGTTCCGAGTGTGTAAGGACTCCTTGTGCTGGGTTCGTGGGGACTCTTTGTTTGGCCGTATCTGTCCGAATTCCTGGTGGTTAACTGCTGTCGCACCCTTGAGCCGCTTATCTTGTGTCAGAACGACAGGTGCTCACGTGTTCCTTTACGTGTTATCTGGGTTCCTGTTCCAGGTCCCACCCTCCTCCTGACTAGTGACATCATCAAACAGCGCCTGGGTGCCGCAGCACTGGACAGGTCAGGAGCGGGCTAATGGCGTGCGTGTCTGTATGTGTGCATGTGTTCCGGTCTCTGTTGTACTTAACTGTGTCCCAGAGTTTCTCTGTATGTCCCTCCTTCTGTGTGTGTGTGTGTGTGTGTGTGTGTGTGTATAGCCGCGTTTCCACCAAAATTACCCGGAACTTTCAGTCCCAGGAACTACTTTACCAGGAACTAAAAGGTTCCTTCAGCCAATGGTTGTCTGCGTTTCCACCGGGGTCTAAAGTACCGCGAAGATTAGGCAAATTAGCCCACTGACATTGTCGTCGGTCCATCTGTCATATGATTTCTTCTGTAACCCCATACTACCACCGAAGTAGCCTACATTATTTTCTAATAACCGGGACAGCCCGGAGGGGTTTATTCCACTTATATACAACGGGTTACCAACAATGACTATATATGGTTACTTTTGTATTTATTGATTTTCATATATCCTCTCAAACACATTCATTAACAGCAGAAAACATGCACACGTTGTAAACAATTTGGTGTTTTATTACGTTCTCGTCGTCAATTCCATATAGGCTAATCGCAAAATGACAAGAATAGAACGAAAACTCGGACTTGCGTGAAAATGTAAATTAGTAGTGGTACAGCCACCGTTTGCTTTCCTTCGAAGTTACTGCTAGCCGAGCAGCGATGTGTGCCCTCCAGATGCGAACCATGCACCATAAATGAGTCCATAGTCTTCCTGGTCTTTTCGTGGAATTGAAAAATGGCAGTAAAACTGAGTAAAATTACCGCAGTCTGAAAAAGCTAAAGGGAAGATTACTAGAATTAACCTGTTATTTTACCCGGATAAAAAGTGCGGAAGGTGATTTCCAGTTTGCTTGTACTGTATCACCAATGTTAATTATGCAGAACTACCGCATACCTCACATAACTGTTGAGTCAATTACAACGGGCTAACAAAGAAAATCCGGAAGAAAATATTCAGCAACCGAATTAATCCGTTTGAATGTTTTGGTAGCCTACGTAATATGCTGTCCCAGCACGAATGCTTAGCATTTTATAAAACGAATACTAAAGCAAGTAAAGAACAGAAGAGCACACGTTATAATTCCAAGACGTTGACAGGCTATAACCAAAAGTAGGCTACTGCGCCGCATAACATACAAGTTTGATTTGAAGTTATTATGAAAATAAATTGGTTTTCCGCTGCATATTTTCAAACATGGCGGGTAATGGCGGAAAATAAATACAACACAAATGCTACGAGTACTCGACCAATCAGAAATGTTCAGCGCTGCAAGCTCCACCCAAAAGGTTCCTGTACTTTCGGAAAGTACTACCCCCGAGCAGGAACGTTTTGGGGGTAAAACAAGCCCCCAGAACTAAATTTAGACCCTAGTTCCTGCGGTGGAAACGCACTGAGTTCCTCAAAAGGTTCCTAGTTCCGGGGTATAGTTCCTGCGGTGGAAACGCGGCTTATGTGTTTTCAGCTGAGCAGTTTTCCTGCTAGCATGTCAAAGGTGTCTCACATGGGCATCTCTTTTCATTTGTCCCCATCTCTTTTCGGTCTGTAGATTCTTTTTAGATACGGCATTCCTGAAACAGGAAATGCCACAGAATTTATTTCCTAGGCGCAGCATGAGTTACAGCAGATGCAGCCAGGATGAAAACAAAGTGATACTTCACTTTGACAGCTAAAAAAACTGCAGAAATGACAGGAGCAGAAAGAGTGGGATGTGATAAGAATGATCTCAAAGAAAGAGTGATGTTCTAATAGAACTGCGAACACCTGCACCACTATGGGAATTCAAACCTGTTACAACTGTGGCCTCTGGTTACAGGACTGATGGATGTGTTTGACTTTACGACTAAGGATGTTGGAAGAGCGTTTACACTAAAAATGAGTAGATTGGAAGTACTTGGTGTTCTTCTGCAATCTGTTGTACAGTCTGAGATTTATTGATGGTAATTGTTCTGTGATGTAATTCCGCACATTGTGTTATGTGGGGCACCATTAATCTCCTCTGTTCTTTTACTGAGAGCACTGCTATTTTGAATGCGTTCTCTCTTGTAAAAGAATAGGAGACCCCAGTGGGAGAACCTGGCTGAGTAAAGGTGATGTAGATGCTCTGCGTAGCCCCACCGCGTGCGTGGCTGTGACGCTCTGGTGCGTGGCTGTGACACTCTGGTCCCCCCGACAGCGTTCACGAGTACCGGCTGTCCAGCTGGCTGGGGCAGCAGGAGGACATCCACCGCATCGTGCTCTACCAATCGGACGACTCGCTCACGCCCTGGACCCAGCGCTGCATCCGCCAGGCCGACTGCATCATCATCGTGGGACTCGGGGAGCAGGAGCCCACAGTGGGGGAGGTGAGGGACGGCGGGCGGGGGAGTGGGGGGGGGAATGGGGGCTCTCAAAGTTCTGGGAGACGGGAGAGGAAGGGGAACATGTGGATATGTGAGAGAATAATATCCTGAGCTGCTCGGAGAGAGGGAGCCCATCTAAAGACTAAAAAGGGATGTGGCAGGGTCATCTATGTATGTTTGGGCACGTTTTCATGGGGGACACAGCATGTAGGGAATGGGTAGTGTTCTTTCTGACCTTTAGAAAAGACCCACCGTCGCGCAGTCTTTAATATCTGAACTCTAGCTGGAGCGGCTTTGTGTGTTCTCCTCCGGACGTCTCTTCAGTACCACGCCGCGCCTCCGGGAAGCCATTACTTTCGGCCGCGTTTCCGAGCGCGAAGAACTCGGCCCCGTTGGGGCTTCCAGTCCTCGCTGGGATCCTATTTTCAGTCAGATCAAATGGCAAATGCAGTCATTAGCGTGTGTGAATTGGAGGGCGGGTGCTTAAAATGCAGAAGTCTGCGTAATCAGACTGACTGCGGCTAAAACCTATCAGGCGCAAGAGCCAAAATAATCGCGTCACAGTGACGGCGGGATCGAGGGCAGGAGAGGCGTGCGAACGGCGGAGAGGACCCGCGCAGCGAGCCGGCGTCTCCCGCAGGAAATCATCTCTCTTTTAGGTGATGGAAGCTGTCCTGTCCGCGCCTCGCCAATTTGCGAGCGCAAAGTAATTATTTGAACACGGATACCCTTGCGAGACGCGTTGTTTGATAACGCGACTAGCCGCGTGATTCATCTATGTAATTCAAATTACGAACGCCTTTTTGGGTTTCGCGTTTGTGGGTATAGGGGCCGCTCGGCTCGCGGGCCTTGTTGTCCGGGACCTCTCTGGTTTTCGCGGGTCAGGGATACCCTGGGGGTCTTGATGACGCACGTGCTCTTGCTGAGCGCTGCTTCGGAAGACTGCGCCGTGGGGCAGTTCACAGAAAGCGGCCTCATCTGACCCTCAAAGTGAAGCGCACTGTTTACTGTGCTGACAGGGAGTCAGCAGTTGTGACAAAGAGACGGCGCTGGGCTGCAAAACACCCGACTGGATCAGCATTATATGAACTTTAGGTTCTCCGTAATACAATGTCATCATGTTTTGTATTGTTGGAAAACTGATGTCATGGGGAACAAGTTGGTGTGTTTAGTTGTGGGGTGCTGAATAGAGATCTTGATGCCTAAGGGTCGGCACCGAGCCAGATACAAAGGTGAACCCAGTGTGATATGCTTACAGAGGTAGTGCAAGCAGAATCACTGATCTTTACTGTTTTGCCATGATTGTGTCTTTATTTGATGACTTGGTGTTTCGCTTTGATCTAGCTGTTTTAAGGTCCTAGCATACACATAGAACATAGGATATCTGCACCCTGTAGTCACTCATCTATACACTAGTGTCATAGCAGGATACACAGTTGTATTTATGCAGGCTACACAAGCCAAAGACATGTACCAAGCATCTACCAAGTTCAATAACGATTTGTATAAAGCCACACTACTGGCAGACAACAGTCTCCTCTGTCTATTCATAACTGTTTGCACAGAGGAAAGGTTAAAACATTATTTTTGTAGTCAGATAACTGAGACAACATTAAATTAAAAGACTAGACGTGTTCCTTTGCCACTACTTCCGCTTTTTGATGTACCCGATGTTTCTTACAGCACAAACAGGTTCCACATCTGGCAGTCTACATAAGTGAAATGAGGTAAACAGATGCAGTCTCATCTCACAGGTGTTTCTTTTTAAGGCAAGCCCATGGACTTAAAAAGGAGGTGGCGGTTTTATGGGATTTTGAAATTTGATAGCAGTCGCAGTTTGGCAAACCGTCTGGTTCCTCATTTATTTTCTTCATTCCGCTTGGATATGTATGTGAGTTCACTCCCGTACAGGTTTAAGGACAACCTTAGAAGTGCTTGCCTTTGTGCTGCAATGACAGGACGTTATTGGAGAATGATGGGGTTTTGGCACCAGTTCTCTCTCGTAAAGCTTTTATGTTTTTGCCCTGTGATGTATCTCACAAGGTTTTCTCTTTCCTGTCGGGAGTAAAGGGGTTGAGTCGTAACGCGCTGACCTCTGACCCCTGCAGCTGGAGCGCATGCTGGAGGGCAGCGCGGTGCGGGCCCAGAAGCAGCTGGTCCTGCTGCACCGCGAGGACGGGCCCCCGCCCAACGGCACGGTGGAATGGCTCAACATGCGCAGCTGGATCTCCAGGCACCTGCACCTGTCCTGCCCCCGCCGGGTCTTCAGCAAGAGGAGCCTGCCCAAACTGGTAACCGCCCTGCCATGCCCTGCCCCTGGCCCCGCCCCTGGCCCGCCCCCTTCATTTGTCCATTCCCGGCTCCTCCTCCAGTCATAGCCCCAATAGAGAGCTTCATTTCACTGTATGAATTTACATCAGGAATTCAGAAGAAATTGATTGAAATGTGTAACTGTCTTAAGCTATGGGTCTTATTTATTTTTATGGTGTATCATCTGTGTTTGTTGTTGTATACTTTTCTGTAAATATTGAGCTGCTCTCTTGGCTGATTCTTCCTTATAAAAGAGATGTTATATCTCAGGTTTGCTGGTTAAACAAAGGGTTAATTAATAGAAAAGTCCTTACTTGTAGCCCCACCCCTTACCATTCCTTACTCTGTTAACAATCACCATCCTTCTCTGTACCTAACCCAACCCTTCCATTGCCCCTACTGTCCTTTCAGACCAACCTCTGTGGGCTTTGCCAGTAATTTACTATTGCAAGTACCAGGTTACCAAGTTTTACTGTGCCTGGTTAACACAGATAATGGCTAAACGTAATTTATGTTGAAATATCAGCTATATACACCGATCAGCCACAACATTAAAACCAACTACCTAATATTGTGTAGGTCCCCCTCGTGCCGCCAAAACAGCTTGAGAGCTTGAGAGTTTTTAAAATCATGTGGAAATAATTCACCCTCTAACAATATCTTAGCTTTTTATAGCCCTGTAGCAACTAATAATGTAATAAACTACCAATAGTGTACTAACTCCCAATAATGTAATCCATTTCAGATTTCATAATGTAATAAGTAGTAGTAGTAGTGTACTTTATTGATCCCCGGGGGGAATTTGCACTGTTGCAGCATCAAAGACAAAAACAAAGTAACACAATCAGATACAAATTTGGAGTAGATACAAAATATCAGATACAAATATACAATAGATACAGATATATACAGAAATCCAAATATACCAGAGGACATCTTCAGAGGTGGAGTCCATGCCTGGACGGGTCAGAGCTGTTTTGGCAGCACGAGGGGGACCTACACAATATTAGGTAGGTGGTTTTAATATTGTGGCTGATCGGTGTATACACTACATAACCTAAAGTGTTGGGACACCTCTTGGTCTGGGGCTGTTTTTCATGGTTTTGGCTAGGCCTCTTAGTTCCTGTGAAGGGGAATCTACAGCACACAATCACATTCTAGACAATTCTGTGTAGGCCCTTTCCTGTTTCAGCATAGCAATGCCCCAGGGCACACAGCAAGGTCCATATAGAAATGGTTTTGTTGACAGTGGTGTGGAAGAGCTTGACTGGCCTGCACAGAGCCCTGACCTCAACCCCATCCAGCACCTTTGGGATCAATTGGAAAGCCAACTGCGAGCCAGGTCTAATCACCCAATCAGTGCCCGACCTCACTGATGCTCTTCTGGCTGAATGGAAGCAAATTCCTGTAGCAATGCTGGTGGTTGTTATAGCAGCAAAGGGTGTACCAACTATCCATAATATCAATGCCCATCATTTTAAATGAGATGTTGGATGTCAAGTGTCCACATACTTTGGCCATGTAGTATATACAGACGGTTGAAAAATTAAAGGAAAACCCTGAATAAATGAGTGGAGAAACATAACGAATGCAGATGCTTTCATACTAAGCGTGCTGCATGATACTGCAGTGCATGAACTCCTCATGATAAAGACGAATGCACATTTGAGAGTTCATTGGTGCAAAAACCACAGGCACTGGACTACAGAGATGTGGGGGAAAAAGTGATATGGTCAGATGAGTCATCCTTCACCATATTCTCGACAAGTGGATGAGTGGATGTGTGACGTACATCAAAAGAATGGTACAGGCCTGAGTGCTTGACCCCTACAGCGAGGGGGTCCGGTGGCTCTGTTATGCTGTGGGGGGCATTTGCCTAGCATGGTTTGGGTCCACTCAGAGGGAAGTGTCTCTGCAAATGAATACAGAAGTTATTCTGAGTGATCACCTAAACATTTCTATCCTGATGAGAGTAGTTTCTTCCAGGAAGAAAATCCCCCCCATCCACTGGGCACAAGGAGTCACTGAATGGTTGATGAGTATAAAAATGATGTGAATCTTATGCTATGGCCTTCGCAGTCACCAGATCTCAACCCAGTTGAACACCTATGGGAGATTTTGGACCGACCTGTTATCAGTCGCCAAATGAGGGAATATCTTTTGGAAGAATGGTGTTACATCCCTCCAGTAGATTTCCAGAGACTTGCAGAATCTATATCAAGGCACATTGAAGCTGTTTTGGTGGCACATGATGGCCCAATACCTTACTAATACGCTTTATGGTGGTTTTTCCTTTCATTTGTCACCCGTCTATATATGTATGCATTTGTACCAAAATCTGTTAAATGCAATGCCATGCCTCAGTGAAGACATATTTGAAGAAGGGCTTCTGCTTGTATGCTTCTGTGCTTCTGTGCCTTGATTCATGACAGGAGTACTTTCCCCGCTATGCTGATCACAGCAAGTAACCAGACAGTTATTCCAGCTGCCTTCTGCTGTGATATCTTCACTGCTTTACTACTGGGGCTTTTAGTAATTAATCTTACAGCTCTTTTACAATGCACTTGACAACAATGTATTTATTATGGTTTTATTTTTTATGATTCCGGTTCACAGAATTAGGCTCGGTTCCATTTCGGCTGAGGAAATGTATTAATGTCCTCGCAGACCATGGCCATTGTCCAATTCCTGACTTGAATTTCAATTTATTTCCCAAACCTACTGAACTGGAATTGAGCTGAGCCCATCCCTGCTTTGTCTCGGCTGAGGTTCACTCATTTTTTTTTCCATTTGGAGTGGTGATTGTCTACCCCAGGGGTGCATAACTGTTCCAGGAGGCCTGGTGTTTGCACCAGCCAATTATTCTGGCTTAATTTGATCTAAATGGCTAGGTACACCAGTGTACCTAGACATTTAGGTACACTAGTTCACTCCTGTAGCGAAGCACTTTAAAACCGTTTCACCGAAGATAAATGTGCAGTCTGCATCTGGCAATAACTCAGGACTGCATCATGATTGTGAGGTCACATAAATTAGGCTGGATGAAATCAATTGGCCTGATTAAATAATCAAGAGCAGAACTTGGCACGGAACCTGGAGTCGGATCAGTCCTCCTGCTGGGGTGGTCTAACCTTACCGAGTGCAGTACGTTGTAATTTGCTCTGGATAACAGCCTTTGGGAAATAAATAGTTTTCTGTATAAGAGTAATCCTTGTCCTCCCCAGAGAGAAATGTACGAGCGGGTGTTCCAGAAACCGCCGGACCGCCACTCGGACTTCTCCCGCTTGGCCCGGGTCCTGACCGGCAACGCCATCGCCCTGGTGCTGGGGGGAGGGGGAGCCAGGTAGCGCTCTCTTATGCTCCCCGCTGTCTGCTCTGGAGTGAATACAGTCCAGCATTTAAGGAATGATTTTAATACAAATGCGTGAGAAGGTATTGTGAGGAAACCATCTCCGCTCGACCACGTACCGTAGCCGGCTATGCTGGGTTTCATAACTACCCTTTCTATCGTGTTTTCACCAGCGAGAGCACAAATACACGATACTGTTAGCACATTGCATGTAATCACCACAGAGGTAAGATTCAAACAGTCCACACTTATTTCAGCTGAGGTACTTCCGTGGTGTGTCCTGGTATGGGAAAGGTAGGGTTGAGGGTCAGTAGGTCTGGTCTAGTGGTAGCCTGGGGACCTGCTTTCCAGTTAAACCTTTAAATGCTGTGACAACGGAGTTCAGTTAAGTTGACGAGGTACTGGCATAACGTCCATGATGGGTGCTCACAGGGTTCAGACGGGGTTGGAGGTCAGTGGGTCTGGTGTAGCGGTAACCAAGAGAACTGTCCTCCGGCGTTAGGCTGCGGTGCCGTCGCCAGCACCAGGAGCATCAGACTGAGCAGCCCCCCCAGGCACCGTCTGGTCACTTTAATCTTTGGCTCGGGGCTCTGAGCCGAGCGCTCTGATCGATGATAGTGATCTACAGTGATTGATTATCCCCAGTGCTGCGCTTCTCTTTTAACGAGGGACTGCTGATGATGTGTGAATTCGTGCTTTTTCGTGCAGTGTGCTCATCGTTTGTCAGATTGCGTCGGTACCTTACCCGAACTCACGCTCGCATACACACAGACAAACGAGCACACACACGTACACAAGCAAAAAAAAACACACACGCATTCATCATACATACACCACACATGCACGCACACAAGCACACACTCACACCCTCACACACACGCGCGCGCACACACACACGCACAGTACGCACACTGCCTGCGCTTGTGAATTTCCATTTTGATTTCACCGCGCCACCTCTCTTCTCAGCTGTCCGTCTCGTCTGTCTTGTCCTGTCTCGTCTTGTCAGCCTGCCTGAACTTGCCGTTTATGTCCGTTATTCTGACCCCACTTCTGTTTGTCTGTCCTTTCGTCAGTCCTACTCTGGAGCCGCTTCCAGGTGGGTACCCTCCTCTCCCTTTCTCTCTCTCTCCGTTAGTACCTCCCATCTTCTTTCTCTCTTTTTTTCCTCCCGCTTCATGGTTTTATACCTCAGTTTGTTCAGTGTTGCTTTACTGACTCTGCTAACACTCACACTGTGTTCGCTCCTCTGAGTCTCTACGTCTGTAATTATGCTCATTTCAACTCCCCCTCTCCACCCCACTCTTTCAGGGGGTGCTCTCAGGTTGGGGTGATCAAAGCCCTGAGCGAGTCCGGGATCCCCGTGGACCTGATCGGCGGCACTTCCATCGGCTCGCTGATGGGGGCGCTGTACGCCGAGGACAGGAGCTGCAGTCGCATGAGGGTCCGGGCGAGAGAGTGGGCGATGGTGAGCGTCGGGGAGGGCTAGGGTGACGATTTTGCTCATCGCGTTCGTTCGCTTCATAGGAAGAGGGTTCCAACACGTCCCCTTGCTTTTAACCCCCTACGCCCCCTCCCCCCTCCTTCTCCCACGCAGGAAATGACATCAGTATTCAAGAAGGTCCTGGACCTGACCTACCCCATCACCTCCATGTTCTCCGGGGCCTCCTTCAACTCCAGCGTCAGCGCCGTGTTTAAGGGGAAGCAGATAGAGGTGGGCGCGCCCGCGGCGCTCTCCGCGGCGCCGTCAAATTATCGCGAAATATAGATTTTCCCCGTCCCTCCCGCCTCGCGCCCGTATCGAGTACACTTCAGCCGGTCCTGGAGGGCCGCGTTGTCTGCAGTTTCCATTCCAGCCCGGGCACTCGACCTCCCGAGGCTAATGATTATACGCGCTAAAGCCTACCTGCTCTGTTCGGCTAGCGCTGTAAGGAGAGCCGCTTGATGGAGAGGCTCCCAGAGGACGGGTGCTCAGTGTGCTTGGTATAGAGTCGACACTCTGACCGGCCATGCGGCGCGGTGTATAGCGTTATAGGCATCTGCTCTGAGCTCCCGTTAGCGCCCGTAGCATGTATTTACACTGCACGCTCTGTAATTATGCGCACTCATTATGCTCGTCTTGTGCTTGCCGAACTGTGGAATTAGCTGTACTCTCCTCCGCTTCCCTTCCTGTACGTTTCTCTCTTTCTCTCCCACTCTCTGTCGTGCCTCTCGCTCCTTCTCTCTCTTCATGCCCCCCTCTCTCTCGCTGCCCCGCTCTCTTGCAGTCCTCTTGGTCTTTTTTTCTCACTCACTCTCTCTCTCTCTCTCTCTCTGTTTGCAGGACATGTGGATCCCTTATTTCAACATCACCACTGACATCACCGCCTCCACCATGAGGGTGCACACTGACGGTCCGTCCTTCCGTCCTTTCGACGCTGCCCGTCCAATTTCCATCTTTGTCATTCCTTTAACAGCGCCCGTTCTCTCTGTCATTCTCTCATTCACTCTTCCTCTCGCAGGCTCTCTGTGGAGGTATGTCCGTGCCAGCATGTCTCTGTCAGGGTACCTGCCCCCTCTCTGTGACCCCAAAGATGGACACCTGCTCATGGACGGAGGTTATATAAACAACCTGCCAGGTCTGTGTGCTCCTCCAACACTCAGCACATTCTCTTATTCTTCTGTTCTCAGCTATTTTATTTACCTCTTTCTGCATACCTATGTACTTGTTTTGCTCGTTATTTATGGTAGATACATTTTAAACAGACTATAATAATAATAGTAATAATAATAATAACAATAGTAATTTTACTATTATTAAAATTATTACTATTATTATTTTCTTTTTTCTTCTTTGCTTCCTTTCTTCCATCTTTCTTCTTTCTCCTTACTTATTCCTTCTTCTTAATAAAGCACCATAAACCCAAGATTCCTATACTGAGAATGACAGTAAATGTAACTCTAAAGTGTGATATATATAAGACCGATAAAACACAGGCAATTACACTATTACACATTAGTCAGGCTGAGTTGGTTTTTCTGTTGAACTTTAGCCATTATTCTGCTAACATTACTCCTGGTTCAGTGCATTGGACAATACATATTTCAGCTAAGGCGGGAAACTTCAGCACACTCATTACGACAGTAACGCATCAGTGGGATCTGCATGGACCTTGCTGTGATGGGTTCTCTGTCGACCCTCTCCTCTCCTCTCCTCTCCTCTCGATAGCGGACGTGGCGCGGTCCATGGGCGCCAAGGTGGTGATCGCCATCGACGTGGGCAGCCAGGACGAGACGCACCTCACCAACTACGGCGACTCGCTGTCTGGCTGGTGGCTGCTGTGGAAACGCTTCAACCCCCTGGCGGAGAGGGTGAAGGTGAGAGAACCCGGAGTTCGCTCACTCACACACCCGTGTCCCCACAAACCCGTGTACTCGAGTTCCCATACACCTGTGTGTGTTACACGTCATACTGACTAAGGTGGACTCCTTTCGGACACATTTGGTTTCACACTTTAAATCCCACCTTTGATGAATAATTCCATCGGGTGTGTTGTATACTTAAGAACATAAGGTGGGGCTGTGTGTGGCAGGTGCTGAACATGGCGGAGATCCAGACCCGGCTGGCCTACGTGTGCTGCGTGCGGCAGATGGAGTCGGTGCGGAGCAGCGAGTACTGCGAGTACATCCGGCCGCCCATCGACCGCTTCGGCACCCTGGACTTCGGCAAGTTCGACGAGATCGCCGTGAGTCTGCGCGCCCCTCGCCCCTTCAGGTTCACTCCGTCGAAAAACACGGAAAGAAAATACTGCCGAAGCGTGACATGGAAGTAACACGCTCTCCGTTTGTTTTTCTTTCTCTCCTCTTTCTCCCCGTTCTCTTTCATGTTTTTGTGCGTCATGTTCTCATTTATTCTCTCCCCGCATCCCCCTCACTCCCTCCGACTCTGTTTTTCTAATTCCATTATTTCCGTTTCCTGCCTTCCTCTTTGTTTTTCTTCCTTTCTCTCTCTCTCGCTCGATGGCTCCCCCTCTCTCAGGAGGTGGGCTACCAGCACGGGAAGACCCTGTTTGACGTGTGGAGCCGCAGCGGGGTGGTGGGCAAGATGCTGAAGGACAGGCGTCAGGAGGAGTTCCACAACACCAAGAGCAACAATGTGAATAACAGTCAGACCTTTCGCATGCAACGCGACTGAACACGCGTGCTGGCCATCTGAGTGTTAACACCGGCTCCTGTTTGCATTGATCCACATCATTGTCTGACGCGGTCACTGAACCATTCATTGGCCGGTTGATCTTTTTTGGCTGGACCGCAACACCGGGGCCAGCCCTGCAAACGCGAGTGAGTGACTGAGTGATGAAGTTACACCATTGGTCGGCCAAGTTATGAAGTTACACCATTGGTCGGCCGGATCGCGTGTGTTAGGTCCAGCCTCACACTAGGTTTTGACCTGGTCTTGTTTCTTTTCTACTGCTTGGATGGTTCTACAGACTTCCAAAGCAATTAGAAGAACATAACAATGACTCTGAGGCTTGACTCAGGCTCTCGTCGATGTTCAGAAGATGGAAGTTTTAATGGTTGTCTCTTTTAGCCCGAGTACTACGATTGTAAATGAGGCGCTTGTAATTGAGTCGGGTCTCAGTTACGAGGCGTTTTTCATAAATTCAGCATTCTTGGGAAGTTGTTGTGGTTCACTTGGGAATGCTTTCATCTTTTTTTTCCTGTTTTTTACTGTCACTGAGCCTAATTAATTCTGCCTATGGATGCTGTTTACATATTTCACTAAGAGCAGTAAACAAAAAAACCTTGCTCAAGGTCACTCAATCCACTGTTTCTGCTGACACGTCAATCCCTAATCAAAAAATAAAAACGGAAAATTTGAGGTCCACGCTCACCAAGTGGCAAACTGTTTATTCAGCAGTGGCACGTGCGAAATGAAGAAAGCAAAACGGGTTTTGTAAACCGAAGGACAATGAACTTCAGCCGACAAAGCTCAGAGGTGAAGTGCTTTACCTCTATGCATAAAACCCTTAATCCCCCCCCCCCCCCGCTCTTGTTTCTAGGTGGACATGTGCCCCAACGCCTCCTTCACAGACCTGGCGGAGATCGTGTCGCGGATCGAGCCGGCCGAACAGGCGGCGCATGTGACGGGTGAGAGGGAGGGAGAGCGCCACGAAACGAGATGTCACAATTATCATGCATATCCTGAGTGTAACCGTGACACCTGAATGAGTTCCTGTCCGCCTGTTCCTCTCCTCTTCTCCCTCCCTCCCTGCCCCTGTCGTCCTTTACCTTTGTTCCCCCTGTCCCTTTTTTTCGCCTGCCTGACCTCTCTCTCGCTCCTTTCGTCAGAGGAGTCCGATTACCAGACGGACTACGACGAGGAGGCGGCGGAGAGCGCGGTGTCGGATTTTGAGCCGTCCTGTCGGAACAGCGAGCACACGGAGGGGGAGGAGACTGCCGACACGGTAAGCCTTTCAGCCAGAGCCTCGGTCAGTGATAGGAGAGTGTCACCTCCTGAACCCTGTGGTAGGCGGACCCTGTGCTGCCAATCACTGACTTTCTGGATCCGATTGAAAGATTTTACCCTCTGTAACAAACACTATGTCCAGTTTGGTCAGTGATCAGCCTGTTACATAAGAGGTCACATCCCTTGTTTGAGTCCATTATTTGTATTGGCTTCATTATGTATTGTGCAATGTTTTCCTTCCATTGAAATGACCAGAAACCTCATGTTGATGTGTGGAAATGGGGAAACAACTGGAGTAATTGCTTCACTAAAGTTCATCACTCAGAGATAAAGTGGCATTATTAACAATGAAACCCTGCGACTGTACCTCTCTCTCTCTCTCTCTTTCGTAGGATGAAGAAATGGAAATGCAGTATAGACGCCAAGCGTTCCGAGCCTCTGATGGTGTCACTCCCTGAGCCATGGGGGTGAGTGGGGGCAGGGCAGCCATTGTGACAATCCTCAAAGCAGTTTTGTAAACATATCCTGGAATTGTGGTTTTGGGGGGGGGGGGCGGGGTTGGGGCGGGATTGAGTTCTTATTGCTCGCCGGCACCCCCTTCTGGCCACCCGAGGCTGCACGTGAAGCGTCTTCCATTCGGCACTGTCTGCGTTGGACTCCACCAGGCGTCCGAGGTGTGAAAAGAAGCAGCGGCTGATGTCATGCATCTCACCGGGCAGCCCGTGCTCGCCTGAGCTCGGGGGGCATTACATGCGACTGACAGCAGGGCAGCTTGCGGCTATGATCACTAACACACAGGCACAACTGGGCGTTCCCTAAAAGAAATGTTTTAACGAAACAGTCATGGTTTATGTGTTAAGATTTTCAATAGACTACTGAAGGCATTGGTAAAATGCATTTGATATATATTTCCAGAACCTTTGAATAGAAATTAACTAAGAAATAGGTGAAAATTAATTCAATAATTAAATACGGATGTTTCTACTACAATATGCATATTGGCAGTATTCTAGCTAGTGTATGCCTTTCATTTTTAATTAATTTTAATTAATTTCCTTAATAAATTCAATACATTTCCTTATAAAAGTTATAAAACATAACTTTTTGAAATGATGCCTGGCAAATTTGGCAATATAATACAATCCCCAACAAGCATTTCACCAACATCTCATGACTTCATGGACAATGACTTTGCAATGAACTGTGGGATCTTTAAGGAAGAGAAACACGGAAAACACTACAGTACATACACCGTCTTTCAAGATAAAATTTAAAAGATGGGAACATGGCAAATTTTGTACATTGATCAGTGACTGAATCTGACATATTCTAGACAATGACAAGTAGCCAAGAACATGAATGCAGATGCACTTTTCCTATTGATATGGGGCGCAGTTCTCTCTAGATGTGTTATCGGGAGTATCCTGTCTGACTTTTATGCGTGCCATTTTATAAAGTAGGATATTACACATATTTGTGTTCGTAGTATTGTCTGCAGATTTTTTTGTTTGGTTAATTTTTCCTTTTTTAGAAATTTTTTTGTGCCTCCTGTCTTCTAATATCAGGATGCGTTTTGAAGGTTAATGAGTGTTACAAGAACCCATGAACTCTTATGGATAACAGGAAGAGACAGATAAGATAGGACTCTTAACAGCTAACTTAGCCAAAATTCACACCAGAATCTGGTGGATGCACGCACAAGCTCGTACGTACACGCACACTCACTCACACACACATACATGTGTGTATTTACTCATAAAATATTGTGCAAATGTCTACAAACGCACACCACACGCAAGCATGTAGACACGCATGCGCACACAGAAATTCTAACATACGCCTATCAATGCAAATATTTTTTATACCTGTTATCTCTCATTTTGTGCCTACTTTACAACTTTAACAGATCAATACTAACTGTGCTCATAGTATTACTGGTCATAGTGATATCACAGTTTACTAGAAGTGAACTAAAACCTCAGTTTTGATTACAAGGAAGCTAGTTATGAAATTATAATGTAAAAGTTATGTTGTAATATTATAATGTTTAGAATGTTTTTAATTTAGAGTATTGTTGGGTATCCATGTGAAATTGATTGTAAAATATTTTGCGTGTAACCAGTAGAACTTAAGTGCAGGTCAGTAGTTTTACTTGGAGATATGACTGATATTAAGCTGGTAATAGTTATTTCCTTATAATTTTATCTTGTGTTGATGTGTCAAATGCCTTGTCAAATTTACATGACAGACCATTTTTACAACATTTCCTACATACCCAGAATAGTTATTTAGCATCAAATTTGAAAAGGCAATGGTGTGACAGTCTTGTGTTATCTTGACTGCCATAAAGGTTTATTTGTGAAAAATGTCCTTCTTTTTTTTGTTTCTTTATATATTTCAGTACTGCGGCTCTCAAGCTGAGCTTTTGCAAGTTTTGATCCAGTGAATTTGAGATGACTTTTAAAATGGTTATTTTGGTTATTATGAGTTATTAAAAAAGCTAATTTAATGAAGTATACTGTGACTACCTAGGTGAGTAAATAGTGGTGTCATGCTGGTATGTCCAAATTGCCCACAAGCTTCCTACCACATAGCCAGGTGTGCAGGTGCAGAATTGTGGCAAACAGGAACTGCTTGGTGTAAACGAGCTCACTGGCATTCTGGGTCAGGTCTGCTAACTTCATTGGGCCTTATTCACAAAACTTTTCTTAAATTATTCTTACTTTTGTTCTTAAAAATGTTCATAGGTTAAAAAAAAAAAACAATATGAGATTTATGACACGTGCAGACCTTTGTTTTCATGTATGTCCCAGGTTTATGAGATGGTAAATGGTGGCTGTCTGTTAATTTTATGCGCAATCCTGTTCATGTGATTTGAATGAGGAAAGAGTCAGGAACAAATAAAGATAAGAAACAAGTGATGAATGTTTTTGGAAATGTTCTTACACGCGGTTTATGATCAAATGTAACTGTGTACATGTTTTGTGAATGAGGCCCAATAAGTCCTTGTCAGTGTGCAAATGTGCTATTGGTTTTCCTTTGCACCAAGCTCTCAATTAATAGTTTTATTGATTTAACTCTTAACTGAATACTGATCTGAATTTGACTGTTTGTCAACAAGTATTGGCTGTTTGTCTTTTGTTATTGATGTGGCTTCTTGAAAATGTGTTCCTGTAATTTAAAAAGAAACAACTGTTTTAACCCATTTTAAGAATTCTTCTTTTGTCTGATGTACGTCTTTGTTAGTTACATGGCTTACTTAAAATTAATATTGAGCCAGCTGCTTTTTCTAGCAGAAAATGATTGAAGCTCTAGGGTTGAAGCATATTTTATCCAAGTTTGTGAAAGTTCTTTCTATTAATTTAAATTCCTTAAAAATAATAATGCAGACATATTCCTTTTTAATATAGAATTATTATTCAGCGGAGCTTAGAACAGTTGAACAGCTAATTACGTTTAATTGTGACTGCTGCTCCCTGAGATTAATTGAAGGGACAGATATATTTAAAAATGCAATTTAACAATTTTAATTAACATTAGCATATCCTTACATTAGCATAAATGTACCTATGAAAGCACATTTTATTCACAAAGTATAGCATAGTTTAAATGCGTTTATTTCAAATAGACATTTGTATTCAACCGACAGCCCAATCAAGCCTAATTAATTGAGAGTTCAGTTTGAATGAAAGCTGGTGGAAAATAAGGTGCGTTCGCCAGACCTCAGCAAACTGGCGAGAGATAATCAATCACAAATGATATTCAGCTTTTGCGAAGCCATTTGGAATGTAATGCAATGCTTTTAGACTGAAATGTTAAGGTCATTTAGTTAATGCTGGGTGAAAATGAAAGACCGAATATATATTTATTACCGATTCCTGAATTTGTAATAAAGTGAAGAACGTGTGTGTCTTAACTTTTCGTAACTTATGTGAAAGACTGTTGGACGAGGACATGAATTTTCAGATCTTGCGTTGGATATTACTTTGTGCGCTAATTAATTGCTCCCTTGTAATCACCTTGTGTTCCACCCTAAATTCAACTATGCCCCACGCAACAAAGTTGATAAATGTGTCCTATAAAAGTTTTTTGAAAGGTAAGATTTAAGATATGAACACTTAACCTGGTGACTGCTGTGGGAAATGAGTGTTCCGGGGCTTGGATTTTTTTCAAAACCACCTTCGAATCCGTTTTTTTTCTGATGTTTAATTGCATTCGCAAACCCTCCCCATTACTGTAATATCCTCGATAAATTCGTGAAAGCGCAGGCAATTTGCCATTTTTGTTCCAGAGAGTTATGCTTCATGAGCTGCTGGAAATCAACCCGAGGAGCCGCTTTTGCACAGTGCTTGAAACCCTCCTCATTTGGGCGAGGCTAAGGGGCAAAAATGCTCAGCTGTGCGGGGCTAACTGCTACAGTCAACGCGGTCAGCGCGATCCTCGCACCATGGAGTGCATCTGAACCAGAGCCACTGACGGCCACTGGAACTGGATGGCTGCGGGTTCGAATCCCGTGCGGGCCGCTGCCGTCGTACCGTTAAACATGGAGCATTAATTTTCATTTCTTGGGGAACTGTCCAGCTGTTAAAATGCATCATGTGCAAGATGCCATTCAAGGCAATTAAGCAATTTAAGCATGCTGCTATAGTTCCTCCATCAAAACATATGCCACAATGGGAAAACTGTCTATTCGAACTAAATAAGTAAATAAATAAACAATGCATCAAAATGGTGCTTTCAGAATTTAATTATGGAAAAAACTTTCAGAAACCCCTATTCTCATGTTCTCCTTGTTATGGAACGCAAAAGCATTACAAAGCAGCTCTTATTCCGATGATTTATGTTATTTAGTTGGGATTTAAAAATCAGTTTGTCTCTCATTGCTTCATTTTATTTTCAAGAGTGTGGTTTTATTCGTCTGGCACATAGCTGTTCTTTTACATGCCGTATCCCTTACTTGTTCAGAATTAACCTCCCTGCTGACATCTTCGATATTAGACCTGGATCTGCACTAAATACATTTAATCTCCGAAGACACATTGGATTGACTGAAAGCTTTCTCAAAGCTCAGTAATCTTCAGGGGAATTAAGTATAAAAACATAATGCCTTTGGACGTTTTAAAGGGGTGAGTGGTTTTGTATGGATCCATTAAAGACATGTTTTTGTACCGCTAAGTGAGTTTTTTTTCCTTGAAGGCTCTTAAATCATCTTTGCGATGAGAAGGGCCGATTTTAAAGCGGTGGTGTTAATTTGGAGTTTGGGAGTTTATTTGAGGTGCCTGTGTGTTTTGTGGACAGGGTCAGCCGAGGCCACGGCTTTCGCCAGAGGCAGAATGAATCGGCCAATGGGAAGCTTAGTTTAAGGGCCTCTCTTAGTGATGGGATTGTGAGACTACCTAAACTCTCATAACGGAGCTACAAAATTCTGTCAGTAACATTGAACTTGGGAGAGAACCAAGAAATATCTTCCCTTCATTTCCTCACCTTTCATAATTGATATTAAAACAAAAATGAAAGCTTATTCAAAACATTCAGATAATTGCAACAATCACCCCCATTATTGGACATTGAAGAGGCAGTTACCTTTCTGCTTAAAACTATCACTGCGTGTAAGAGTTCCAGCTTAATTTTGAAGGTAAGATGGCTCCCCTCTCTGTACTGCACCGTAAATATTGATACTGTCACTGCCTCAGTGAAAAAAAATGACGTCTGACGCAGCCTTATTTTTTTTATGGCTCTATAACATCATGCCCAGGGACAACAGCTGATAATTAGCAGATTGGCTTACACTGGCACATTTACAGTAATATTGATTAATGTGCACTGTCCTTGTAAAACTAAAAAACTGAAATAAAATAAAAATGATCTACCGCTCAACCTTTGTCCTGAAAAGGGGGATAACCTCCATATTAATTCTACCTGTTGCACCTTAATTAATAAATGAATTAAAGATCTACACTCGGCAGCTAAAATTGCAATAATGTAGCCACTGAGGTGGCGTTATTCTGATGACAACATTACTGACGTACGTATACGGCTTATTTGGAGGCAAATTGCAGCAGAAAGCCCACTAAATGCAATGTTGAAGTGCCCTCGAGCCTGTAGTGACAGGGCAGGCTGGCTCCTGGCTAATAAAAAGACACCATCTGCCTGGTGTGGTGTCACCGGGCTCTGTGTGATGTCACCTCGCGGCACACTGAGGTGCGATGTGCCACGCTCAGCTGTTGCTGTTGGCTCCAGGCCTGTGCCCCATCTTGTCTGAAGACCGGCCTCCCGCCTGCGTCCCCCCCCCCCCCCCCCCCCAATCGGTCCGAGAGGACGTTCTCTCAACCTCCTACTCCACCTCTTCCTTCTCTCCCAGATTCTCCCTCTCTTTTCACAGGCTCAGCTATTTCGTGGCAATGAATTGTATGGTATCGTCAAGGCAAATACCATAATCCATTCAAAGTTCTCTTTAGTTGTGATGACTGAATATTGAAAAGGAGCAGTAATTAGAGCCTGTTTAAAAGATTACTGAACAATACTGATTATTTTTGTCCATTTTTACTGCTATCTGCTTCCATTTGCTCAGCTGGCTAATGGGGTTCTTGGGGGACCTTTTGTTTGATGGTTTGTTCCAAGCTGCTCTTTGTGTTGGATGGGGTCATTAGTTCTGCCACACATCTGTTTCCGAGATTCTCTGTTTGGGCCTCATTTTGATTTCTATTAAATTGTCTTACTCTCTCCTTTTCTGTTTTGAAAGGAACATTTTGTTGTGGCCCTGCGTGGGTTTAAAAAATCTGCACGCATGTTTGTGGGTGTGTGTCGGCGTGTGAACGAGTGCGCTTTTGCCGTTGTACTCTGTATGTGTTTGAACGTGTGCACGTGGGAGTGAGAGCCTGTGTGGGCGTGTTGTGTGTTTGCACGTGAGTAAAGGCGTGAGAGTATACGTATGTGTTTGAGTGTACGTGTGCATGTAGAGTATGTGTGTGGGTGAGTTCTGTACACTCACTCCCTCCCTCTGTCTCAGACTCTTGGTGATCATGCAGTCAGGAGGTATGGTAGGAGGCAACCTGTTGTGCTGTCCTGAGACTTGGAAGAATCGCTAGTGCTTACAGCTCACAGAAGGGCTCACAGCCATGGTTCAGAGAGCACCCAGACTCAGAGTGTCTGGGCAGGAGAGGCTGTCATGTTCAGGCGCACGGAGCTAAACCGGCCAGACAGTAGCGTGTGAGTTGCTTTGAGGACTGCAGCTATCCTCAAAGCAGACGCAAGTCAAACGAGTAATGAAACACTCGACACTGTGGGCCCACTGTGTCCAGCCACCAGGGGGAGCCGTTACGCAGTTAATTCTAATGGGCTGAGACGATAAAAGTTGGGCAGTGGGTATAAGCATAGTGAACATTAAGTAAAGTATGGAGAGATATAGAGGAGGGGCCGGATAGGAAGGGGAACAGCGAAGTGGCCATCTTTGCCCCCGGCCCTCGGGAAGGGACAAGATCTCGCAGGCCTTCATTAAGACGTTTACCGAAGTGTTTTACTCCCGTGTCTCCTGAGGCACGTGCTGAGACTAATTACGCGCTGAGGGGGATATAGGTCACGCGCAGGCGATCAATGCTGTCGATAAGTGGGTCAGACGCAGGAAAAGACCAGGCTGATCCATAAACCGCTGAAAGGAAGTAAGAAACTGAGAAGAGGTGAGAGAGAAAGAGGTGACTTGTCCTCAGGGGTGTAAAATGGGGGGCGGGGTGTGAAAGGCTGCTGACAGATGTGACAGGGCACTCAATCAGGTGTGTGTGTGTGTTGGGGGGGGAGGGTGTGGATGGTGAAATGGAGATTGACTGGATGGAAAAGGAGAGTAAGTATATTAACAGTGTGAGACCATGCTAACATTTTTTAAATAATTTCCAAAACATCAGACCACACTGGCATTCTGCACTTCCTCCCCATTTACAATCGAACTCGTGTTTTTAATTTAATTTTTGCTCTTATTCACACAGTCCATCTCTTCCCCCAGCCCCTCATCATCTCCACCACAAGCCCACCTTCCTGCCGACGTACATTTCTTTCCATAATGGCAAAACCCGAGACACCACGCTGTGCCCTCTTCCCATTTAGAATCGCAGTGGCCTCTCCTTCCTTCCTTTCTTTCTTTCTTTCTTTTTTTCCTCCATCTATTCCCTCAGGCCCCCCCCCCACACACACACACCTACCTTTCCCAGTGACATACTTAATTTTTTTCCCCCCTTTAGTGACAAATCCGCTGCCGTATGCCGCAGGTAAGTGGGTCACGGTGCTGCTGGAGAGCGTGTCCCTCGTGCGGCCGCACGCACCTGCCCGCACGCGCTCGCTCCGGGTCGATCGGCGCGCCACGTGCGGGGAGGGCAGGCGCGCGGACCGAGGGGATCGATACACGCTTTTAGGGGGCAGGTCCAGCGGCGTATCGATTCCGTTGCGCGTGGCCATTCCTGCTTTTGTTCGGCGGGGACCTGGATTTACGAGGATTCCGACCATTTTCCGCCCCAAATTCCGCTCGTCTTTTGACTGAAACTAAAAAAAGGACTGCTGGGCAAACTGCGTGGTTTATTGTTAAATCGATACCATTTCATTAAGAAACAAACATGTTTCCCTTGTTAATTATATATTAGTAGGCAGGAACGGATGGTTAACTATCCCTCAGATTAAATGATTATCTATTGCCATATAACTCCTCTATCACTGATTTTTGTCCTTTTATCAGACCACTGCCTTTCCTGTGATCCATCCCCTTTAAGTATGCTTCATATTGAAAAAGACTTGCCCAACTATTCTCTGAAGCATGGTGTAATCTTGAGGGAATGCATTTGTGTGTGTGTTTTTTTGCGAGTGTGCATTCATGCGTGTGTTTGTATGCACATTGTGGTTGTGTATGTGTGCCAGGGAACAATGAGTGTGCGTCTGTACATGTAAGCATAATTGTGTGGTTGTGTAGATGCAACATTTTGTGAGTGAATGATGTTCTCTGCAAGAACTGAGACTGAAACTGAAGAGGGTGTTAACAGTCTCTCTCTCTCTGCCTCTCGGTCTCTCTCTCTCTCTGAAAATTCTAATCTTGTATCATATAAAATGCTTGTGAGAATCGTGTTCCAAAGTGGAAGTGTTCAGAAAAAATGCCCAATGCAAAACAGTCCATCTGATGTAAGAATGTGGCTACGCTTCCTGATCAGTCCTTCCTCCAGAATTAAATTAGGATTTGCTTTTAATGTCCTGACAAATGATTTATGGTGCATACATGATATCTGACAAAAAACAGAAATAAATGGTTATGAATATTTTATTGTGGTTCATGGTTGCTTTAATTTTACTCATTCTGTTCTTCTGGTTGTGTTACTTGATTTTTATGGTTTTGATGTCTCCCGGTGTCCATGTGGGTTCCCTCCGGGTACTCCGGTTTCCTCCCACAGTCCAAAGACATGCAGGTAGGCTAATTGGAGACTCTACATTGCCCATAGGTATGAGTGTGAGTGAATGGTAAGTGAATGATAAGCCAATGTATCGCAATGTATTGTATGCCCTACGATACATTGGCGTCCTGTCCAGGGTGTATTTCTGTATCTCACCCAATGCATGCTGGGATAGGCTCCAGCACCCCCAGCGACTCTGCCCGGGATAAGTGTGTATAGATAATGGATGGATGGACGGATGGGTGTTGATGACAATACTAAGGTGAAACAGGTGCTCGTAAAGCATTATTGTCTCACTCATATACAATAATTAGTCTAACCACACTTAGAACTT
Source organism: Anguilla rostrata (assembly GCF_018555375.3). Taxonomy (NCBI): domain Eukaryota; kingdom Metazoa; phylum Chordata; class Actinopteri; order Anguilliformes; family Anguillidae; genus Anguilla; species Anguilla rostrata. The sequence goes on along the minus strand of NC_057942.1, from coordinate 16,237,104 downwards.
AATTGAGGCCATTACGTTTTATAGGATTATTTAGAATGTAGTAAATACAGAGAATATGTATGGAATACTTAAAAATTACTATAATATATAGAAAATAAATATGTGAATACAGTCATCTCTCTTTCTTTCTCTTGCTTTGTCTTTCCGCCTCGCTCTCTCATCCCCCATTCAGTCTCTCCATCCGTATCTCGTTCCCTCTCTATCCCTCCATCGTATGGCGAAGGTGACCTTGGCCCGCGCGTTAAGCGGTTTATGGCGCATGTGATGAATACGCACGCGTCCGCACGACAGAGACGAGGCGGCAAAATGAAGTGTGGCGTTCCCGGCCTTCGGGAGAAACGGAAAACGAAACAAAAAGAGGCGAACCGCGCGACGCCCGCCGCTCCGGGCCGTGACTCATCGGCCCTCTTGCGCAACACGCGGCGAGGGGCGCGCGGAGGTGCCCTCGCGCGTGACGGCGCGTTAATGACGCAGGGACGGGCGCTTTCAGGGCCTTCAACACCAGCCGTCCCCACCTCGCCCTCTCTCCGCGCCGAACCGAGAGGGAGCCTGCTCAGAGCCAGCGCTAACTTTAACGCCGAAGCCCTTTTCGTCTGCTTGCCTCCCCGCGGGGCACTTGACAGGGACGGCGAGGCGTCAAACAGCCCAAAATAAGTGGAACTCTGATGCACTAAATCAAGTCCAGTCATAATTATTTTATATAGACAATTTTTTTTACAAATAATTGGCCACAATACAGCATACCCTATGCTAAACCCCCTACAAAGAGCAAGCTAAAGGCAGCAGTGACAAGGAAAAACTCCCCACATGACATATTGGAAGAAACAGTGGGAGGAATCAGCTGGCTCCAAACCAATGACTTGCTGCATTCAAACAGAGATTATCGCTCTGCTGTGGAAATCAAAGTTCTTTGCTCGGTTGATATGACTCATATGTTCATATGCCCTAAAGCCTCACTCATCCATCATTATATTTGAGCTAATATGCTTATATAGGGGGCCGGTGTTGTGAATCATCCTGTTAAGGCACTCTTTCAGTGCGTGAATGAGCCCCACAGAGGGAGCCATCAGCTCCACAGGGCAGCGCATATGTGATGCTACGGAGACAGTGTTTCTGCCAGGCTGGGTGACAGTGGGTATAAATGATCAATCTGTGGATCCGCATCTCCCCATTTTCCACTTGTGCGATTGCCGTGGCCTCCAACTGATGCATGACTGAACTAGGACGTTCCACTTGGCTAATGCACGTTTTTTTCATTCCTCAGTCCTCTGTTGGGTGGACCTAAGGAACGACGACAGGACGCAAGGAGTGAAAATAAGCAAATGGAATTAACCTAATATATATTACCATGGAAGTCTTTTCACATTTTTGGGTGACATCATCATGCTCACCACCACAGAGACTGAAAGACCATCTCACAGAATCTGACACTATCCAAACTTCAGAAAGCAGAGATGGCAGAGAACTTGCAGCTCCCCAATTATGTAAGATTTAGCCAAATTTGTGTGTGCTTTGGTTATTATCACACAATCATGGCATCTTACACAAAGGCTAAATTACTTACAATGGATAACATAATGTCAATTTGTTTTTGTAGCTCATATCTTACAAACAAATGTGGCAATTTACGATGGAGAAGCAGGTTTATTTATTTGCTCATACACAAATGTTGCATAAACATAAATAAGCATGGCAGCTACCATTTTCTCAGAATGTGAATATGCATGAATTCATTTATTCAACAGTTTCCAAAGAAGGTGCTGTATTTATTGCCAACATATTTGACTTCAGATGTTACAATGGGAAATAATTGTTTTTCAGTGTGAACACTGTGAACATCGAAAAAGAATAACCCCAAAAATATAAAGCAACAAATTTGTTTCTCTAATCTATGTAAATGTTTCTGAATTAGCTGATGTGAGATGCAATGAACTGGTGATAGAATTTTAGTAAATTGTTACGTTTGTATGTTTGTATACTATCAGATGTTTACTTTGATCTATGGTTGCTGATTACGTATTAATTAGTGTCTCAAAGTGAACCGCAATGTCGGGTACATGTTTGTCTACTGTACACATCTACTTGTATTTGAAAGTTACAAGTTATTTTACAGGTTTAAATGGGCTGACCCTGTGTAAGATCTGTGATTGGCTATGGGACTCTTTGTGGGCTCGGCAAAAAATAATGCTTATGATAATTCTATTTCATCAAGAGTCAACATTGAGTTTGATGATGAAGAAGCAGATAAGCTGTCCCAATTGTCTTCACACTTTTCTCCAGTTGTTTCCTTTTGTCCACTCATCTCTTCCCTTTTCTCCACATTCTTCCAGGTAGGAGACAAGTGGTAGTGGGGGAGTAGAGGAAAATATATGCGGAGTGAAAAGTATTGGGCTGCACCCATAGTCTCATTGATTCCCACTGGTCAATCAGTCTCCAGCTCATGTCTGTGTGAACTCGACTTTTTGACCACATTGCCGACTTGATGATCTGCCATCTGCTTTGCTTGCCTTTGGGGAATGTTTCTGATCTGCCATTCTTGGATTTGAATGCCCACCATCTGACATCTCCTCTGACCTCCGTGATAGTAGCCCTGTAAAGATGTGTGCCCCACAGCTTGAGGCCTTTTCTGGGTCACAGAGAGTCTCCCCTAGCTCTGAATGGGAAAACTATGTGGGCGTGGCTGCAGGGTGAAACAGAAGCCGGCTCACCCAATGTGAACCCAATGTGTTTCATGTGCATCATCACCACTGTTGAGTCTACGTAGTGTATAACTCAAACCTGGCCCTGAAACACCAGTCAAAGAAACAGCTTGAACGCACGAGGCTTCGCACCAACACCAAATAGGGTAAATAAAATAAATTATTTGTTTTTTGTAGTTAATATTGAATCATGTGTTTTGCAGGTTACTGTAATGGCCTAAGATACTCTCAGACCATAAGGAATCATTTCTAATGAGGGAGGACTGGGTGAGTGAAGACAGTCATTTAATCCAGATCCAACCTATCACGAGCTGTTAAATTATCTCTCTGTCTTTTTGGCCCTGACATGTGGGTGTGAGATGAACTTGGACTTTTTCCTGCCTTCTGCCATGAAAATAATTTATGTGACATGTGCTCATCTATGAAGCGATTTCTTCAAATTGATCAGGCAGAGTGAATGAACGACAATGCCCTCAGAATTTCTAAGGAGGAAATGGCTTTAAGAATTTTCAAGATAAACTGCACTGAAAGTCCACTGTAGCAGTGTGTATGGGACTCAGTGTGGCTTTTAAATCAGCCTGATCTCAGATTTGTACTTTAGCCTGTATAGGTCAGAGAGGTATCTTTACTGGCCCAGTATATAGCTGTCTTCATTATATAGTGATGATAGCTGGAAGTCATTGCAACATAACATTAACATAATAACACTTTAGTTAAAAAAAATAAAATAAATAAAATACAAAAACATTTGGGAATATATGTGTGCCCTGCTTAAATGATATTGGAGGATGTTGTGGAGATGGGATGGGCCTACATTTTGGACAGGGTGTTCCGAGCTAGGTAGGTAGACAATAAGGAAATAGGTGATAACTGATTAGAAAATAGCGAAACCCAGAGAGGGTTCAGTTGGTCATATAAAGAACCAAAAGGTAAACCATATCACTGTGGAAGCTAGAACATTGGACATAACATTTTCATTAAAATAATTGGCGTGTACTGAATACCGTGAGCCCACTCTCCACCCTGTAGTGTGACATGCCGGATGTGGGACAGAGGAGGAATCTGCACTGGTAATTATATGTACCTGGAACGGATCCTGCTCCTCCCAGACGAGCAGAGGGACGGTAATTAAACCCTGGTGACGAGAAACCTGCTGACAGCTCTGAGTGAGAAACAGCTGAGCCCCCTGGCCCCGTCCGGCCTGTCGCCAAGGCGACCTCATGCAGATGTGACATCAGCTGGCACGTCCAAACCTGAGCGAAAATTACGATCTAATTTCAGGCTGCCTCTACAGAAGGTGGTGGTGGGGGGAGTGTTGGTCTGGCTTCCCTAGGTGCCTGCTGCCTGCGCTCGGCCAGCCAAACCACTTGACCCAATTGCTAAATCTGAGTTCTAAATGGAAGGCATACTGTGTCTGACATTTGATAGCCTTAAAGCCAGTTCTCTCGGAACAGAACAGCAATAGAAAAATGCCTGGAAGTAAAGTGCATTGATTAACGCTGAATGCATCAATTAGGATTCTTTTTAAGAACGATTTGTCACCCTGAAATAAAATGTAATTGCCTCCAGCGTCAATACAACTGCCTGACAAAATGCTGAAATTCACACAGTAAGTCACTATAGAGTGAATGAAAAATTATGTTAGAAGGTGCTCTGTTGATTTGGCAGTCATTTGCACTTTAGTCAAGAGACTGCTCCTCCTGGCTCCACAACTATGGTGGAGCTTTCCTTCCCCTATTCTTAAACAATTAGTTTCTTGCTTATTCCCTTGCTTGGATTGCTCAATCAAATAAATGTAGGCCCATCCCTTTTAAGTATCTGGTGATGGTATTCACCCAGTTAGCCTGGTTAAGTGCCATTTTAATGTCTTACTAATAGTAATGACAAGCACCCTATGGGTCAGATTGAATCCATATAATAGCAGTGCCAGTTTTGCCTGGGAATCTCGTAGGGCAGAGTATAAGTGAGTGATGTCACAATGGAACATTGGGATTCAGTCAGCTGGGCTTCTCCCAGCACAGTGCTTGATCAACCCTTCTGGTCATTCGGGTACCCGTCTGCTTTACCAGCGTCAGCTGCGGAGTCCTCCTGCCTAGCAGCTCTGGTGGGCAGGGCATAAACTGTAGTGGGTGGAGCATAAGCTCTGGTGGGCGGAGCATAAGCCGCCAGCTGATTAATGCTTTCCAGACGACCGTTCCAAATTAAGGAGAAAATTAGACAAACTCCATTTTGCAGTTGTCCAGATGACTGAGTATGCCAAAGTGAATGAGGATCACACATCCGAACAGAGCTTTGTACAGCATTTACCAGATCTCAGTTAATTTGATCAGTGTCCAATGCCTCAAATGTGTGATTTTCAATTTGCATATAAAAAGATCACAATGACAAGAGATATCTTTGTAATTGCATAATTACTTGGTCTGAAGAATGATTTCTCAATGCAATCACAAGCACATTATTATTAAGTTATGTATGATAATCTGAGACTAACCATTCAGTTTGAAGTTAAAAAGTCCTCTGATTTATTTTTCATGATCCCCCAATTTGATAATATTTTAATGCTTTTGAAGTTTCATTTCTTCAGTAGGCTGTTTTGGCTGTGACCATGCCAATTAAGAGGACAAAAAAAATATTTATATGGTTGAAGTACAAAGCTGCAGTATATTACATAAGTACAATAGGAGCATTTTGTGCAACTTAAGTGCAGTTTTGTGTTTCTGAGTTGGAAAAGTTAAGTGCAAAATGACGTTTGTCTGCTGTGCTCACAAGCGGGATGACTCAGCTGTAAGCGGGGTCACATTGGGACTGGTGCAGAAAACGGCTCTTCGGAGTGCAGCTATGAGAATTCTCCAGAAAAAAAATCAGCAGTTTAGTTTCATGATGTATCATTTCGTACATAAATCCATAATTTGAAGCTTCAAACAAATTCCTGTTTTTTTTCTGGAAAATCAAACAGAGTTCTAGAATGGCATGCGCTGTTGTGTATTGCCCTTGGTGAAGTGCCGTAGCTCACGTACCATGACCATGGCAGTGCTGGCTGTGGCACAGAAACTTGTAGCATGATAAATTAGCCATGGCATGGAGGGAAGGTTTCAGTGGGTGTGCTAAAACCCACCCATCATAAGAGGCAGATCAGCTGTCTTTAGTCTCTCTGCACCAAATGCACACAAATTGTATCCCTCCAGTGCAATGACTGTCCTAAGTGACAAGAAGCAGTGGCCAGTAGTTCATACCTCAGAGGCACTAGTCTATACTAGCATGCTCTATGCTCTTCTACGTTGTGCTGGTGGGACAGGCCTACAAATATATTTAGGAGCTAGCTGTTGAACAATCAGTGTTCTGTTGTGTCCTCAGTATAGTGTGGTCATTTTTTACGGATTTGTTTCTTGTTTGCCAATATGTAATTCCCAGTTATAGGAGGTAACAGCAAGGGCTTTTCATCTAAGTTTAACCAGGTTAACCCTAGTCAGTATTTACAGTCGTGGACGGTGAAAAATCAGCCCTCCAATGTTTTGCATAACTTTAATACTGCTGGTGGTAAGTTTTTTCTGAAGCTGAAAACCATAGCTGGATGTAGAGCCTACCATTGCATTCTAGACCAATCAGAGACTCTGCTCCGGACTAGCCAAGTTATCCACAGCACAACATATTTGAGTAATAGCCTCTTTACAAACGCCCTCAAAAAAATGGATCGACTGTAGTCCTGATTAGTGGTACAGCTGAATTATTACTGAGAATGAGAATGTTTTTTTTTTTTACTTTATGACTGTTATATAATTTATACATTCTTCAAATACACTACATTTCCAAAAGTATGTGGACACCCCTTCTATTTAGTGGTTTTAGTTATTTCTGCCACACCCATTGTTAACGGGTGCCCAAAATCAAGCATACAGCCATGCAACCTCCATAGACAAACACTGGCAGTAGAATGGGTGGCACTGAAGTGTGACTTTCAACATTACACTGTCATAGGAATGCGACTTTTCCGACAAGTCAGTTTGTAAAATGTCTGCCCTGCTAGAACTGCCCCAGTCAACTGTAAGTGTTGATAAGTGGAAACGTATAGGAGCAACAACAGCTCAGCTACAAAGTAGTAGGCCACACAAGCTCACAGAGTGGAACCGCTGAGTGCTGAAACATGTAGAGTGTAAAAATCATCGGTTGCAACATTCACTACAGAGTTCCAAACTACCTCTGGAAACAACATCTGCACAAGAACTGTTTGTCAAGAGCTTCACAGAATGGGTTTCCATGGTCAAGCAGCTGTATACAAACCCAAAATGCAAAGCATCGACTGGAGTGGCATAAATCACACTGCCAGTGGACTCTGGAGCAGTGAAAATGCATTCTCTGGAGTGATGAATCACAATTCACTATCTGGCAGTCTGACGGAAGAATCTGGGCTTTGCAGAATGCATAGTGCCAACTGTACTGGCTATAATAGAGAAAACTAAAGTTTGGTGCAGGAGGAATAATGGTATGGGGATGTTTTTCATGGTTTGGGCTAGAATCCTTAGTTCCTTTCCTGTTTCAGCATGACAATGCCCCTGTGCACAAAGCAAGGTCCATAAAGAAATTATTTGCTGAGTTTGGTGGGGGAAAAACTTGACTGACCTGCACAGAACCCTGACCTCTACCCAATCAAACACCTTTGGGATGAATTGGAATGCTGACTGCGAGCCAGGCCTTATGCCCAACATCAGTGCCCAACCTCACTAATGCTCTTGTCGCTGAATGGAAGCGAATCTCCGCAGCCATGTTCCAAAATCTACTGGAAAGCCTTCCCAGAAGAGTGGAGGCAGCAAAGGGGGGTCCAACTCCATATTAATGCCGATGGCTTTGGAATGAGATGTTCAAGTACATACGGGTGTGATGTTCAAATGGCCACATATGTTTGGAAATGTAGTGTATGACTATGAAAAGCCGAAACATAAGATTGCGCTTTAAAAATACCCAGACTTTTAACATGTGATGATGATAGGCTTATTTATTATTAGTTTCATTTTAGTTTATTTTATTCTTTAAAAATATTTGGAGCACCCAGTGCGATGCTGTACATTTACAATTCCCACCTAGTTTGGATTGTCCAATTATCTGCAACTGCGGTTGCGGTCAAGTGCGAACCCCACTTCTGATTCGAGAGTGTAGATCTGTGGTTCACCGCCGAAACACGTGGTGTCCCTACTTCTCACACTGCAGACTATGCTTAAGCTCGCAAAATGCAGTTGGAAGAAAGCCTGCCATATAGCTTCGACATGCAGTCTACGGGCACCCTGATCAACCAGTGTGGGTCGCGTAATACTCAGCACACAAGTACTTTAAATGCCACTGGTTGAATCCGAAGTAAGGACATAGCTCATTGTGGCACACAGATTCTCCTCCTTCCCAATGATTTCATCAATTTTTTTAATAAAACACGTCAAAGGAAGCATCTATATGTTCCCATAATCCACTTCCAAATAACCTCAAAATGTCTTCCGATTGCAAAAAATTTGACGGTCGCTGACCTTCGTGTGGGCAGAGCTTTGAGAGCAGCGGTTTTTAAATAGCTTGTGCATCATCCTCCCCTTGGTGCTAGAACGCAGGAGATGAGTTCTGAAGCAGAGAAGCAGTTAATTTCTGGGCAAACTTGATGATGCCGAGTGTCTAAAATTGGAAGTGACCTCTCCGGTGCCCCCCGATGTTTGTCAAGTGAAGCGGGCGCTGAGGGAGGGCCGGGCAATTGATCCCGCGCGGCGGTGGGCTGAACTGTAGGTAAGAATCGCGTCCAAAATGCCTTCTGGCTCCTATTTTTAACCGGCTGTTGTTGCCGAGCGGGGAGGACAGAGGGGTGGGAATCTGTCCCCGTCGATGTGCGTCACCCGTTTCTCCCGCTGCTAAAAACAGCACACGGAGACGCACACGGAGACGCACACGCGAACGGCACAGCTGGGAAGCGCCGCCTCGTTCCCGCGCTCCGCGCAGGGCGGCGCAAACTGGGACACGAGCGTCGCCGTCGCCGCCGCCGCCGCCGACCACTTACGCCTCCGGCTCTCTTTCTCAAAAGGAGAAAAGGAACCGAGGCGCGAGCGAGACGCGGGGACTCGCGCCACACCGGGAAGAGCCGGTCCTAACGTCAACAGCTGTGGGCAGGTGTTGGCAAGAGAGATGATGCGATTGCCATCTTGAGCTCCCGCCCGACACGACGGCCCGCGGCACTCTGGAGCCACTCGTTCATCAAATGGCACGCGGCTAAGAGAAGGTGTCCATTTTTTTTTTTTACCTCTGGCTGGCGAGAGGAGGGAAAGCAGGTGGCTTTCTGCTTGGTGGAGCCTGACCTCCTTGCACGAAGAAGTGTGCAGCACAGGGAAACCGCAGGGCACCCACACTGAGCTGCGCTCTTCATAGATGGGCGCACTGAGATGTTCGGATAAATAGCAAATATAAATAAAGTCAAGATGACAGCAAGGGGAGTGAGGTGGTGGGGATGCTGGTAGTGGGGAGGGAGGGGGGCAGGTTAAATACAGGTCACAAATATTGTCTTAGTGGTAAAAAGAACTGACTGTTTCATACAGATATCGTCTAATACCTGTTTTATACTGTTTCCTGACCAGGCCAAATTGGAACTGGCAAACAGCAATACTGTGGCTAGAAAAATAATGAAAGGCTAAGACTATACAATCCATACTCTAAATATAATTGGTGCGGTTGAATATCAGCTGCCCCTCCTGATCTGATGGTCTTGCCTCACAAACATTTGTAAAGTTTGCAATACATTTAACAATCCTGACCATACTGACGCTGTTGGCATCCAATTCCATCAATATGATTCCATCGCTGAAACTGTAAATATTGCACTCAACAGTGATGCACTGCCTCCAGTAGGGGGTGCTCTTCCTCCTGGTGTAATTCAAGGCTAAAGTGCAATGTTGGAGATGATGCATTGCAGAGGGTTCTCACCTTTGGATGAGACATTAAACTGAAGTTCTGATTCAGTGTGGCCATTCAAGATCCAGTGCCACTTACTACAAAGAACCAGGGCATTAACCCAAGACTAAATGGCCTCTCTCACTCTCTCAACCAGGCCATGTAATCATTCCCCACCGTGATTGGCTAATTAACCCACTCCTGCAACTGCAATTTGGTATCACACGGCTGCCTTACATTACCAAGGCATGGGCTGCTGTTTGTTAGGAGATGAAGTACTTGGATCTCTCCCTCAGTGAAAAACGTCATTTGAAAGCCCTTGAAGAATGGCGTACCACAAATGCAAGTAATTATGCCTTATTTTTACTGTCATGAAATGATTTCAATTTCTATTTCAATCTTAACATCACTTCATTTTCATCCATTACTGCCCTCATCCCTGTAATGTGTTATATTTCTTACATCTGGCTAAATAGTACAGCTTACTCTCAATCTCTTGGATGTCATCTCTCTTGGTTATGAACACAGCTATGTCTGTCTGTGACTGCAGGCGCATTGCATTGAGTTATATTATGTTGGTAATATAACTTGACTGTTAATGGCTCGTTTCCTTTGGCTCAGGTTGACTTATGGCAGTTTTGTGTCTTTTCTGTGATCCTCGGGACCTTGCTCACTGAAGAAGCTCTGCACATGTGGTGTTTCAGGGTGTTCAGATATCTCTTTCTATATATCACTACTTTAAAATCATGTCTATCAAGTCTCCAGTGAATGTTATTTTTTTGATAATGGGACATTTCCCAAATTCCACTGTGTTTTTGGTTTGTATTTTCTTTTATATTTTTCAAAAACTATCCCCTGCTAAAAGAAAAAAAAACATTTGACGAGTCTACTTGAAACCTCTACTTGAATCAGCAATTCACCTCCATCCACCTCCATTTTCTTTCCTGGCTTTTCCATCAGGCCTCTCCCCTTTTCTGCTCTCTCTCTCTCTCTCTCTCAGTCCCCTTTTTTTGTTGTAATGTTTAAGGGCCTAATTACAGCACGATTAAAAGTAGAATACTCCTACTATAAACTGGTAGGGAACCTGCTACAATTTTGGGGTATCTGGGGGCTGCAAAGAACTTTGTGTTTGGTCGATGATGACGGTGGTAGCTTAGTAATTGAATTCTAATTTGTATTATGATTTGATCATTTTCTCAATTAATGTAGTGTAACTATTTGGCAGTTTTTTTGTTTGTCTTTGTTTGTTTGTTCATTCTTAATATTATTTAGAATTTGTTATTGTTTTAAAATGGTTAACGTCAAAATAAATGGGCTTTTAAATCTCCCCCTTTTCCTTCTCATTTTATCGTCTACCTTCTTTTATAGATATACACTGTGTACTACATCCTTAGCGTACCTTGAAATCTTTTTCATTTAATTAAAATCTTTCTCTTCTGATCTGTAACAAAACTCAGGCACCATGAACAAAAAAATTATCCTTTGTCAAAGTAAGTATTGGCGTTTGTAACTAGCCTCAATGTCCTCGCTGATGTTTGGACACTTTGTGTTTGGGTCATTCAATGCACATCTAGTAGATATGGTCTTAGGCTAGGGTGAGGCATAAGATCACAAATATGTGATTAATATGTTCTTAATTGAACATTCTAATGCTGATGTAACAATCACTACTGGCAATTGAAAAGAATGGAGTTCTAGAATTTTCCGGGCTGTATCTGTTTCAGGTTTTCATGCCAACTTCCACCCTTAATTGCTTAATTAGCCCTAACATTTACGCTATCTGACATTTTGGCTACATTTCATGATGTGCACATAACTGATAGCTGAAAACTGTAACCCACCTCTGGGTTAAGGGCTGGTCTAGAATGCAACATCTCTCAATTTCTCACACGCTTACACAGACACGTACACGCCCCTTTGACTCTCAGACACGGACGCATGCACTCTCAGATACGTCTGTGATGGATTGAGTCTGTAATTGCAGGCTGCAGGCCGACCCTGGTGTGTATGTATGCATGCGTGTGCCCAGTCTCCGCTGCCTTGAGCATCAGGCAGGTGCTCTGGATGCCTGTGTCTATGAGCCAGCTGGCAGAGACTAAGATTTATGATTCAAATCAGTCTTAACCCCTCCCCTCTACCATCCCCACACATGCCCCCCCATTTACTCCACCTGCTCTACTTAGTGCACATTTGGCCCAGAGGGGTGGCCTTTGCCAAAGAGAGAGGAGAAGCCACACTTAATCCGATCACGCCGCCCTTTGTTATTCCACCCTAGCACCTTGCTGTGTTCTTCTGCTTTTTAGGCGGATATTCAGATGGAGTGAATGTGTACACTTTTGCCTGAGGCCAGATGCGGTGTGACTCATCTAATGGGGTTTCGGCTTTTATAGTTCAAGTTTCAAAGGAAATTGTGAGGTAGACTCGGAAACCAGCGGGCCAAGGGTGCTGCTTACCACCCAGCTCAGTGTCATTACACAGAGCGAGGGGCACCCAAGTGCGGAGAAACACACGAGATGGAGGATAAATGAACAGAAGACGCTTAATCAGGAGAACCAAAGATAACAAACAGGAGGGAACACGAATAACTAAACACTAAATACTAACACTGAAGGAAAAGGAATAATACAAGAAACCTCTAGAGAACAGCTAACAAACATGAGAGATAATTTTACCAGTAAACACAAAGGACAGGCGCTAGAATTCAGGCTGAGGATACATGGGAAGGCAATGAAAACCGAGCAAATGCTGAACAAACACGGCGAACATAAATATAGAAAACAATCAGGTGAGACTAATAACTAATGATACGCAGGTGAGGAAAACTAATCAACCAATAAAGCAATAATAAAAAAAAAACTACCAGGGAACAAGTGAAACAACCGGACAGGACATAATAACAATGAAGGGAAGCTAAGCAAGGGGAAAAAATGGAGGGCTAGGATGGGGGGACTAACAGGTCTCTGGCGTCCAGGAACCGTGATGATTACAGTTCACCGATCCTTCCAGTCAGGGCAGTCAAATTTACACTGCGTATCTACTACTCTAGTTCCTGCACCTCCCGTGGATGGCTGGGGTAGAAAAAATGTGTCTGCTGGATGGTCGGGAGGATTGGGCCAGTCTGTCGGTTGGCTGAGATGGTCACGTCCTGGAACGGCGTTTTGGATGGTAAGGAGCAATCCACCGGGCAGGCGGAACGATTGGAGCAGCCTGTCGGATGGTCGGGGCCAGCCTGCGCAGCACGTGCGCACATTCATCACGGCATTTCACACGAGCCATCAATGCCTAGACACCGAGGGATAACAAGATGGGAAACGGGTAGCACATTTCTGATAATTCATCAGCACCTTGGAGCGCGGCCAAGATGAGAATTGCCATGGAGACTCTCACCATCTCCTCTCTCTCTTTCCCTGTCTCTCTCTCTCTCAAATTCCAGTCAACACAAATCTGTGCTGCCTGTTAGCAACTCAGTCCCATTAGTTTTGCTTTTGCATAAATAAAGCAGACAAGATGAATTAAAATATGCATCGTTTCACATATGAAGCACTTGAGTCCATGAGGATAGAATGGAGGGAGGGAAAGAAGTGTACTTCTGTGTACTTATCTGTTGTGTTTCTCTTTCTGATTTAACATTTCTTTGAATTTCTTTGTTGTTCTGGTGCATTGTTGAAGGTTCAGAAACAATAGCAAAGATTTCATGAGAACGTGACACAAGCAGCCAAACTATTTTTACATTTCTTCGAAAGCGCAAAGGCATGCTGGAATTGTTATATTTTTCTCAAAACTCAGCATACCATCAACAAAATCATATAATGGCATCTGAAATGAAAATACTACTGTAACAAAACACTTCACCAAAGATGGCAGAAAAAACAAAAAACTTTTTTCAAAATGGAACATCAGGTCAAAAGTTTAATTCAGTATTCATGATACAAAAAGCAGAAAATATCATAGATATTTACTGTCCCAAATCTTGCCAGTGACATTAGGCTGTAAATTTACCTCCTGGTTACACCTAATACTCTTCCTTTGCTGACATTAGGGAAAAAACCTTTGTGTGATGAATTGAACCTTGGCATGTCTTCAGATCGAACCACGCCTTTGGCAGGACAAAGACAGCTTTACCTATGAAAACATTCATATTGGATAGTACTAACTTCTAGCTCCATCATCCTTAACAAAAGAAAAAACAAAATGTACAGAACATTCAGTAAATTAGGAGTGAATGTACTGTACTGCAGTGTGTAGAACAGTCTATAGAAATATTCTATAGAAATAGATTGGGTCAGGTCTGTATAAAGTCTAGTAGCACACCAGATGATTCCATAAAACTCATTATTATACATCATTAATTCACGTTAACAACTACATTAGTTAATGCAAATTCATATTTGAATTAAAAACTGTAACTGTTACTGTAGCGTATTTGTTAATGGTTACCCCATTATACATTTATCCTATGTTTTGCTAATGTATAAATAATAATGTAAATAATACATTAGTTCACATATTTGTTAACTACTAACTAATGGAAAGTTAATTTCATGCTTAATTAATGTGTTTGTCCATCATTAATTCATGTTTACAACTGCTTTGGTTGATAGCAATTCATGTCACCTTATTATAAAGTGTTACCGAAATTTGTATTCACAAACTTCCTTTGTGTTAAATGTTTTGCAAAACATTTCTTGGTGTGAGGATTGGGAGAAGGATCAAGGGAGTTGTGTGAAGAGAACCAGAAATCCCTAAAAGGTCTGTGAATATATTCGAGGTTTGATAAATGGATCACTGAAGTTGCAGCCTTTAGACCACAGTTGCTAACAATGCATTTGAACAATAGAAAAAGACTGTTTAAATGCTTGGGTTTTTTTCTTAATAAAAGGAAAGAAAGTCAAATTAGTGGCCTCAGTGATGAATTAGGTACTATTTGCCTGTCAGCAAAATGTCTTCCCATTCTCTTTTTAAAAATGCATTGGTAATGCACTTGTGTTCATTGTACTGCCAGCAGAGCTTGTTTGAAATGAACTTAAATTGAATTAAACTGAAGCTGACAGAGAGAGAGAGAGAGAGAGAAGAGAAAGACAGAGAGAGAAAAAAGAGAGATGGAGAGCGAGTGATGTTTGAATTCAGCTGTCCATTGACATTGATCTCTGTGAGACTCCACAATGGGACAGAAGGCTGATGTGATTAAACATCCCACTAATTACATTATCCGCATTACCTGCATCAGACTCCCCCTGGCTCCCCCAACCTCTCATCTCATCCATACCTTCCCCCCCGCCCCAACCTCTCCTTTTCTGCCCCTCTCTGCTGGTGTCATCCATACCCTCTAATCTCCTCTCTCTCAAAACACCACTCCTCCCCACCCTACCCCACCCCAACCGTCTCAATCGTCTCCCCACCTGGATCTCCTCTCTTTTCGCCTCCTCTTGACCTGTGCCTGTGACTGTCCCTACCTCCACACCCATGCTTCGCTCTCTTCTCGTTCTCTGCTTCTGCCTCTCCAGCAGTCTGGAACATTCCAGGCGGCTGCAATAAACAATCGAGGAATTTAATTATCTCCGAACCGGATCCCTCATTTGCGCTCTTGGGTTTGGCGCGGGACGGCGCCTTCTATTATTGTGACATCGGAAAAGATATGGCGGCTCGTAATGTTCCAGCCGCCGGTGCGAGAGGGCCTGGCATCTCAGGGCCGTAGCCGTGTCCTTGGACAAGGTGAGTATGGTAATGAGAGACATGTAAATCCTTTTCAGTTCCCAGATGAAAGTATAAGACCGATATGTAATATTAATAATAATAATTCTGGCGAGTGCACCGGGACAATGACAACGTCTCCGAGTCGCTTCTTTTCATGCTTCTGAAAGCGTGGCACTTGCCAAAGAGGTTGCCTTCTCAAAGCTTTGATCCCTGTGATCTCCATGCAAATATTTCCTCAGTTGCCCCCTTAAAAATGCACATCGCATAATGAAGTCACCTGGTGTATTAAGTGAGCAGAGCGGACAGTTGCGCGAAAGAGAACTGCGTCCGTGTGTTCCTGTGCGTGTTCACGCACGTCCGTGCATTTGTCTACATGTTGTGTGTACATGTGCATGAGCGCATGAGTATGTTTGAGTGTCTGTTTGGATGTGAGGTTGAGTGAACATTCAATTATTTGGTATGTTTCTGTGTTACTACCATAGTTAGAAGCATGCTGAGATTTATGTCATCATATTTTAATATGATTTTAAACATCTGTACAGACTAACGGCCTGTAAATGTACTTCCTGTCCGCTGTATGAGCACTGATAGGCCAGGTGGCTTTCTCTTTCACACTTGACTAGTAAATAAAAATCAGTCAATTATATGACTTGTTCAAGGACTTGAACATGCGCGCGCGTGTGTGTGTGAGTGTGTGTATGTGTGTGTGCGTACATGTGTGCCTCTATGTGCATCTGTGTTTGAGCGATAGTGTTACTGCTGGATGGGTATTCCGTAAAGCCTGGAGGAAGGGGCTAAGATTTACTGGTGTCTTGTGAGTGAGGACGTAGGAGGCACGGCAATAAAAAAGACAATCTTTACAGCGCAGGGGAATGAGGCTAATGGCTGCCACAGCAGGAACCTCAATGATTATTGCCAGCACACTTCTGTAATTGAATTCCATTTGGCTGCAGTTAAATAAATTCTAAATAGTATTGATAAGCAATCAGCCAGCCACAAGAGGACTGCTCATTATGTGTCAAGTTTACGTCAGAGTCATAAAAGCAATGAAAAAATGAAATGACTGATGTGTTATATAAATATATAAATAAATATATATATATATATGTGTGTACTGGTGATTTTACCTGCTTTGGGCACAGGCTGAGTTCTTTAACCATTCCTCCACATTGGCAGCAGCTGTTTTAATTTGTCCAGGGCTCAGACTGTTGAGGCACCATTCTTGTCTGCACTTGAATACCCCCCCGCAGAATTAACGTCTCAATGCTGGGATTCCATTGTGCTTCAGTACCATCTGCTCCATAAGCACTTTTGTTCTATATATGGAGGGGGAGCATTGTGTTCTTTACCTTCCTTACAGTCTAATAAGTCTGAACAGGCCCTGTCTGCTTCCAAGGGTCTCATCTCCCATAACACTCGACTTGATGAAGCGTGTTGTTTTGCATTAGGGTACATCCGCAAGGATGCTCCAAGCAATTCATCATCTATCGCGGCACGGCATAACGTGGTTGCCGTTCACGTGAGGGAGTGGGCGAAAGAAGGTTGCAGAGACGGAGGGTTTTTTGGGGCGGGGCCACTGACCTACAGGGTTTGCCAGGAAAGAACGGCGCTGGTTATTAACAGCTTCTTCTTTAACACTGAGTAATTTAACACTGTCATTGTACCCCTCGGGCGTTCGGGAGCAGGGGAGTGGCGGTGACAGCGGAGGGGTAAAGGATGGACATCCTGAAAGAGTGTAATCTTTCCCTCCGCTTCTCATCTGGAGTCTGGAGATCGAGGAAATGGGTGTCACTCTGGTTAAGAGAGTCTGCAAAATAAATTTAATGAGAAGGCGAGCAGCTCCTTTCTAGAACGTTCCACCCAGATGATGTGCGCATTTGGTTTTTACGAGGATTTCCATGGCGACTGGACCATGAGTGGGTTCTGAGTTGTAGGCCTGGATAAAGACAGCTGCAGATTTACCGATCAGGAGTAATTAGTTGTTTAATGGTGCCTGGGAAATTAATGAAAGAACTCATTAAGCTTCATTGAAATACAGTTTTATGTGATTGACATGTCAATCCTTTAACTACTGGCTGTGTGTGTGTATGCGTGCATGCGCTTGTGTGTGTGTGTGAGTATATTAAACATATTCATTGTATCCTGAAGTATCCCTTCCAGTCATGACCATCCCATAACATTGAGTGAGTGTGTGGTTGTGTGTGTGTGTGTGTACAGTAAACATATTCACTTAGATCTAATAGTCTCCCTGTGCTCTTAGCTTGTCACATAGTGGAGTTGTTGTGAGTGTGTGTGTATGTGTGTGTGCACAGTGAGCGTATTCAGTGCAGTTCAACATGTTAGTACAGCAGGAAGTACAGAAGGCTGCTCAAATATTTATGGGCTCATTTTGTTAACTTGTTGTTGCATCTGGTGTTGGTTGACTGACCTCACGTGTGAAAACTGCAGGGATTATTCTTCCCCTCTAACGAACACACCATGCGTGACTACTGTGGTTGCTGGAAGTTCTAATACAAACCCAGAACACTGGGGACTTGTGTAATATGTCTGTGTGTGCATTACTGCCACTTTGTGTTCATGTGCATGTGCGATAGCCTTAGGGTGTACTGTATGCGTGTATGTACAGTATCTGTATAAGTGTGTGAGAGAGAATGTATGCTCAAGTGTGCGTGAGTACAGAACCAATGTGTGTGCATGCGTGTTTGCATGTCTTTATGTGTGTGCATTTGTGAGAGAAACCAATACATTTCAGGATGCCTGTGTTTGAGGATCTTTCTCATTTAAATCCTTCTCCAAAGTAGCAGACCTCTATAAGCAGGACAAGGTTACCCATGACTTGCCAAAGCACTTTACAAGCACAGCAATAGATGGGGCCTTTTACTCTCTAGTAAGCAATTGCATTATTTATCAATGTCTGAAAACTTCTACTTGAACCCACAATTCACCTCTCTCTCATTTTCTTTCCTGGCTTTTCCATCAGGCCTCTTCCCTTTTCTGCACCCTTCTCTCTCTCTCTCTCTCTCTCTCTCTCTCTCTCTCTGTCTCTTTGTCCATGGCTCATCTCACAGATCACCTTTTACAGTGTAATAGTTGGAGCATATTTCATATCTCTCTTTGTTGCGCCTTTGATATTTGACAGTGCCCGTGTATTTATCCTTCTGATACCAAATTCCATTGCCATATTTGTCAAGTATACGACATACGATAAACTGTACTTACTCCCACACACATACTCTGTCCCTTTCTTTCACATGTGCTCCTTCACTCACATATTATCACTTTCTCTCCGCCTCTCTCTCCTTCACATACACACACATGAACACACAAACAGATGACCATCAGTACGACTGGCCTGATTCTGCCTTTTCCTCTCCTCCTCAGTCTTCTAGTCGTTTCTTGTTCTGTTTTGCAGCCTGTCTGCATTCATTCATTTTCATCTTGTCATCTCTTATTTCCTACTTCCACGTTCTGTGTGCCCCGTCCTGCCAGACACTGTACATCAACAGTAGCTGAATGCTGTCTTTTTGCCTTTTTCCAAAGCCCTTAGAAGCAACCATCATATTAGGACTGGAAGTTCGAATATGCGGTCGATTTTGGTCCTTTTATTTTACTCTTCTGGGCTAGCATGGACAGGTCCTGTCTATGACTCATTGTAGAGATAAATAGTGACAAAGCCAACCTGTTATTGGAGAAACTAATCTATTTCTTTTTTTATCCACATTTATGCACAGTAATAATGCTGTAAAAATTGACCGACTTCCTCCGCCTTAGCCTTCAGAGGAGAACACGTGCAATAGATGCCTTTCTGGTGGAATAGAATCAGACCTGATACAGCACTTCTTAACAGATGGATTATCACTTAGCTCTTCACGGACACAGATCATGTTTCAGACAGTGTAAAGAATTGAAGAAACAGTGTCTATATAACCCAAAGAAAAGGGAGATCGCTTCATGGATCATTTTGTAGTTATGCTTACATTGAGGAAGATATTATTCAATGCTTTGCTCTTGATGGGGGAAAATGTATTAATATTCATAATAATGAACTGATTTTATATTGTACGTATCATGATCGCAATGCACTTTACAATGGAGGGGATAGGCCCACTCAAGCAGAATTACACATGGAAGCTATTTTATGTCAGAATGCTCACCACACATCACTTGAGGTGGAAACAGGAAATATTTAACCAATTAAACCATTGTGTAATATAGGTTAGGATTTATTTAATCTGCTATAGGTGAAAAACAGACCTATGCTAATTGGAGAGGAGACTAATCTGCAACAGATGTTCACGAATCACAGGACGTTTGGGGAAGAGTTTTGATTTTAATATGCACAACTTCAATTAGCTAATAAGATGATTTGTATCTTGAGGCATGCCAAAAATAGCTATTTATAACCCCATTGCTTTTATTCCATCAGTTCATTTGTTCATTTAGAAAGATATGCTTCAGTTATATAACTTCATAATAGTATATTAACAAAGCAATCAAACAGCAACAATACTAATAATGGCATTATAATTATTATCATTATGAATATTATTATCATTGTCACACATAGATTAGCAATAGCTATTGCCGTGGTATCATATGAGAAAAGAGAAAAATTGACTTACGCAAACACCCAGTTGGATTTCTCCGAAAAGTTGTCTCAAATATCTTTGATTATAGACGTAAATAGCACTAATTGCCTTGTACATGTCACTGCAAATAATTTGTAACCGCAAATGATTTAATTGAGGCTGTGACATCAAAAACAGTGGGGAGAGACGGTAAACAACCAGGCAAACAGTGAGCTAAGAAGCCAAACTTGATTGGCATCCCATAGATGAAGCGTGAAAGTATTAACTCCAGGTTACAGTGTGTGGATGAGCACCAGGATCAAGGTTTAAAGTGGGGGGTGTTGTCTTCATCTCATTCTGTGAGAGTGGCACCCATTTAAATGTATGGAAAGCTTAGCAGGATTTGTAGTCATATTCTAGTCATTGTAGAGTCCCAATGTTAAATAAGCTGTCAGACCTGTTAGGAATTTTACTCATTTTGACAGCAATATTACAGAATTATGCACAGTGCTTTGCTGATGGTGCCATACACAGCCTGTTGCTGTAGCACAATACGTTTTGTGTGAATTATTTCTGGTTAATAAAATATTACAGCAAACATCCTTTACTGCAATCCAAAATACAGCAATGTTCATTTAGCGTTAAAATTGTAGCTATATGCATAAAAGGCTGCCTAACAGTGAAATCTTCAGTACAGTGGTTAGTATAGCTGCCTCTCTCCCTGGAGACCCAGATCCCCGCCATTATATTGGTGTCACAAGTGGCATGCAAGCATGAGGGCATGCTCTGTGGAAGACGGGGAGGAGTGTAGCATTGTGGTCTGCCAAAGTGGTGGTCTAACCGCTCCGCGAAAGGAGAATTCATTCCCACCTGGAGATCTCACCAGACCCTTACCAATACACTATATATACAGCATATACACTATGTGTACACTGCATATACATTATGTGCCAAATTGGTCAATGAAATTTAGATATATATATCTCAATAATATCCTTTTGCATTGATGGTGTTATGAAGAGTTCAAATGCAGACTTTATGTCTTGCTAGCATATCTGGTGGGGCCTGGAACCATTTTGATGGCATTAGCAGCACTAAGTCTACCCTGTCTTTCAACTGGGGATCTGGACCATAGTAGTTCTCCATTTTTGGAAGTGAACATGTCAGTTCTTGGTGGTTGAGAGATGACAGGGGGGTTTCTTGTGGGTTGAGAGATGACAGGAGTGTTTATTGGTGGTTGAGAGGCAACAGGAAGGTTTCTTGGTGGTTGAGAGATGACAGGGGGGTTTCTTGGGAATTGAGAGATGACAGGAGGGTTTCTTGGTGGTTGAGAGATGACAGGAGGGTTTCTTGGTGGTTGAGAGATGACGGTTTATTGGTGGTTGAGAAACAAAAGGAGGGTCAGAATGTGGTATCTCAAAGGCTTCATTCTCATCATCAGAGGAGGATGCCACATAGTCAGGGTCCTCCTCAACATTATTCTCAGTCTCAGACATATCCTCATCTAAATCACTTTCACCCTCCAAGATCTGTGACAGAACCTCAGTGGCAGAAAATGTATGCCTCTGTCTGGTGGTCATTTAAAAAATCTTTAGTTGAGGCACAAATGCAAAGAGAAATGGTTTAGAGGGCTGTATGAGCAGCCCTTATTATAAGTTTGCCCCCACCCCCATGTTGCGAGAATGATCAGAAATCTCGTGGGAACTATGTTTTCTCCTCACACACACGCACACACACGCATGCTCTCTCTCTCTCTCTCTCTCTCTCTCTCACTCACACACACACACACACACACAAATTAATGTGAAAGTGCCCTCAGCCAACACAACAAAAACAAGATCAAAATGATGGTTTTATATAACAACAGAGTTTGGGGTCAAAATTACCCCAACAACACAGATGCGTACAACATGTGTACAGGACATTGAAAATAATTTTTTCAGTTAATTTCATGTTTGCCATGTTTTCCCCATAAAGTCATGAAATATCTAGCTGAAAAAAAGTATGGTAACCATATTTTTAGAGACAATAAACATTGAATGGGGTCAAAAAGACCCCAAACATAATAGGAGGGTTAATGAGCACTTAAAAATCGCTCCATAGGGGGCGCAATTGTGCCAATGCTTGGACCCCTCCCAACGCCGCTTGCGGCTTTAATTCACCTTTAGTTTTAAGTAAAGGCTGGGCAATTACACTGCTTTAACGTGAACGTTAAGTTACCACCTGGTTTGCGCTCAACCGCTGGCAGTATAAATTGTTTAAAATTATTTATTGATGAGATTATAAAATATAAAAAGTATAAAAATGTCTTTGAGTGTGGACGCGCACTTGACCACTCCAAAGTCGCTACTTCGCAGGGAGGGAGGGAGGGAGGGAGGGAGAGAGAGAGAGAGAGAGAGAGTCAGAGACTATGGTGGTTATTTCACACGGTGCGCGTACCTCTCTGACAGCAGAGCTTCCTTCGCTACGCAGTCATTTGCTCAAGTAACATAAAGAGCATCGCGCGAATGAGCGTGAGAGGGCTCCTCTCGCTCCCACGCGATCTCTTTCTCTCATCACCTACACCCTTAGTATTATAAATCCGTGCAGATACAAATGCCAAGAGAAACTGCCCTTTCTGTAGACACCTGTTCATTCGTAGCGGTTGCGCACCAGGGGAGAGGGGCGGGGAGCGATTAACAGAACAGAGTGGTTGTACATCGGACTTATTTTTCGCGTTAGCTCAGTGCATTTCTCTCCTCCATCCAGCATTCACCGGTCTCTGGAATGAGCTGTTTTTTCGCCTATGTCGTTTCCACTCCAGCATGGGAACCGCCGTGTCGAAAAGGAAGAATCTAAGGAACGATGCAATATCCTCCGTGGCAGCAAAAGTTAGGTGAGTGACGGAAAGGGCCACTGCAAGAGGAACACAGCGGGTACTAAGTACCAGGGCTGCTGCAGGAGGCTTGCTCTTGCAAGGTGTGCACTGTACAGGTAAATAATAAAAAAAATAATGTCCAGTACGTATAAGCTAGTTCACCGTGGTGTTGTAGCGAGGTACAGTAGTGCATTCGAATGCGTAATTATGTTCGTGTAGTATTATTAATGCATTTGCCCATTGTGGCTTGTAGTAGAATGGCACCAGTCGTATTGTAACATCATCAGGCGAACAATCTGCAATGTCCGGCCACGCTATCAGTGTTAGATGCTGCAAGGAACTATACGCTTAAAACGCCGACTGCGTTATTCCAACATGCGGTTTACCGCCTTGTTTTTAGTGGGACTCAGAGTGAAAAACGCATTTTGGTCTGTAGTTCTCCCTAAAATCAATTAAATTCGTTTTTCGAGGCAAAAATAATTCACTCCGACTAATGCGCGAAAGATAATTTAATCCAGTTTCACCGTTCTGGGTAAAACTTCGTAATCCATTGTATTTAGACTATCGATGCGCGTTATTGCCATTTGTATGAATTGCACCAATGAATGTTGACTGGCAATATTTTTATTATTATGCATCCCTCCTGAAATGGCGCAAAGAAAAACCAATCCTTCTGAAAAATATTAAATTTAAATCCTGTTTAGATTTCAAATATGTTAGTCTGCTCCACACCCACTGCTCTTGTTTTAGCTGAGCCCATTGCATTTTTTAATATACTCAAAAAGACACCATGAAGAACGCATGCTGTAAATATATATCATGTTCAGAGTACAAAGTGTAACAGCAAAAAAAGAAAAAGAAAAAGAAAAAAAACGTTGAGTGAGCATCTACAGTCTCCAAATTCTTCTAAGATGCTCATATGGATAATATATGTATGCAAGAAAAGAGCCTTCAGCAAGTTTTTTTTTAAATACAGATAATATTAATATGTTATCTGTATTAACTCAGTCCACCTAACTAGTTCAGCTAAGTGTATAATTATGTGTCTCATGCTACCTGAGCATACAATAATGTGTCTCATGCTTAATATGTTGGGTACGAATGCTTCAGTCTTGCTTGCCCGGAGGAAGATTTCCATTGCATCTCATTTCTTCATGATAATCTTAAATTCTTTATAGATGTAATGAGACATATTTTACAGAACCAAATTATGGCAATAAAAGGCTTAGCATTATGAGATATAGCAGAATTCTGCTGGGTTTTTAGACAACAAACAGCCTTTTAGAAAATAAGATGAAAAGTGCATTCTGACTGAAGGGTGACTGATTAGTTGATTAATGTTAACACAGATTAATGTTAAATTACTTTTCACCTCATTGTTCTTTGTCTTTTTCTGACCACACTTAGCGGAATGGCGCAGTAAGATTTTATCAAAGTTTAATGTTTAATATCATGTGGATGACAGCCACTCGCAGCTCATGCTAGGATTGGTCTGCTAATCTGTCAATTAATCAATTAACTGTAATTGACGAGGTGGCTCTTGGGGCTCTCCATCAGTGTGAGTTGTGGCTCGTGAAGGAGTGCAGACAGAGAGAGAGAACGAAACCAAAAACCTAACATAGACACCTATCGTTTTACATGGAAGACTATTTGTGTCTTGTCGAATTTTGCCTGAAACTACAGAGTGATTGATTGGTTTATAACTGCATATGTTCTATAAAAGCAGCTGGTCGTTGACAGTGCATTATTTTCACACTGCCGCAGTTTGTGGAGCCTTTCTCACAGGAGTTGTTCCTTATTTCAATATATTTGAGGTGTTTTAATGCAGTGTTTCTGTAGATTTCAGAAAACACGTCTTCTTGATAGTCTAGTCTGACGGTTTGTGGGATGCAGCAGTGGTATCTAGGGCTACTGGCATTTAAAGTGTTAAAATCTGATAATGATATAGTGTGGATTGGATTGATGTGTTGGGTTTTGCATTTATACAGTGTGAAGAAAGCGTTCAGAAAGAAAGTCTGGTTGAAAGCATCTGATTATTTTGGTTTGGTTAATAATGTGCCATTTGAAGCTGCCCATTGGGGATTGAAATGATGACCCAGTGAGTGCATTCTGTGAAGACTGGTGATTTGTCATTTTTCCTCGGATTGACACATACACAGCCACACGCATCAACACATAGTCACACACATGCACACCACACAATGTGTGTGTGTGCGTGTGTGTATGCATGTGTGTGTCTGTGTGTGCGTGTTCGCGTGTGTGTGTTTGTGTGTGTGTTTGTGTTTGTGTGTGTTTGTGTTTGTGTTTGTGTGTGCGTGTGCGTGTGCGTGTGTGTGTGTTTGTGTGTGCGTCTGTGTATGCATGTGTGTGTCTGTGTGTGTCTGTGTGTGCGTGTTCGCGTGTGTGCGTTTGTGTGTGTGTGTTTGTGTGTGTTTGTGTTTGTGTTTGTGTTTGTGTTTTTGTTTGTGTGTGCGTGTGCGTGTGCGTGTGCGTGTGTGTGTGTTTGTGTGTGCGTATGCGTGTGTGCGCTGCAGGGAGTAGGGTGAACTGAATGGCTGAATCAGGGAGAGAAACCTGGAATCAGACTGAACCCGATGGGATGTGAACTCCCCACTGACTGACCTCATTCTGCAGTCCCTGTGATCTCACTGCAGTGGAACAAACACACACATGAACATACATCAGAACATAAGAATATATGATGATGAGAACAAGCCATACACACACACACTCCCACACAGTGGCAAATATACAAACATATACAAGCCATGCACACACACACACAAACACAAGCACACACACTGTCCTGCGTGCACAGAATTATACACGCTCCCACACGCGCACAGAGGCAAATACACACACATACTCATGCCATACGCATGCACACATGCATACGTACACACATACCACATACACGGGCACACATGCACACATGCACACAGCAACCCAGACAATCAATTCCACGCACCCACACCAGCCACCTGCGCGCTTGTCTATCAGTCACTCGCGTAAGTACAGTCATGCACGGACACGATTCATTATGAGGTGCACCGCTACGTGTAAAAGCCACGAAAGATTGAAACGCTCGAGCGGAGGTCGGGCTTTTACATCTGCGCTCCGAGATGTTTTAAATCCCGGCTGCGGAAAGCTGTTAAGGCGCTATCGGTGCCTGCAGTGAGGGGGGTCCTCTGAAATGTGCACTTTAAACACGACGTGCGTGAGGCGAGCGGAAAGCGCTTTCCCAGCGGGGCGTGCGGCGCGCCGGTTCCTCGGTCTTCGGTAGCGGTCACAAGCGCGGCGTTTCGCGGTCTCTCTCGCTCCTGGGTGCTCATTTTCTCCTAACGAGCTTTCTCTTTTTTTCTCTAAACGGTTGATGTGTGTTTTATTTCCGCGTTTCCTTAAATCTCCAGATTCCATCACCCTTTTGAATATAAACGGTCACATTTGTGTTGCTGTCATTTACTGGATGCTTTGGTCCTACATGAAATGTGGGAAGTGCGCTACATTGCAGTACGTTTATGATTGTAATATAAACCTAGGCAGATAGCGTTATTAGAGTGCGAAGCAGTCTTCAGAGGCCAGAGTAATCGCCACGATCTGTTCAATTTCTCACATTGTTGTGGATCTTCAAACTCTTTCTTCGGTTCCTGCTGTTTCAGGAAACAGGGCCAGCAGGTGATGTGGAAGGAACTGCCAACACTTCTGACCCTTTGTGGGGATGTGGTTAAATAGACGCTCAAATAGACGTTCAAAGCGACCTCAGCCATTGGCAATCACCTCAATGGAAATCCCAGAAGCAGGCTTTCACAAGGGTTTTTATGCTTTTATTTTTCTTTATATTCCTACATTTTTGGTCCCTGTTTTTTGCTTTTCTCACCCAGTTTTGGTTGGCCAGTAATAACTGTAAGCATCCTATAGCTGCTTCAAGAAAACATACAATGGGCATGTGCATCCTCATAAATGCATAGAGTCTAGTCATGTCTTGCTTTCTTTAGTGGGACCTGGCACAGACCCACCGCACTCCACCAAGAAACATCTAAGGCAGGGCTGCCCAACCCTGTTCCTGGAGATCTACCATCCTGTAGGTTTTCTTTTCAACCCTAATTTGGCACACCTGATTCCACCAATTAGCAGCTCAACGAGATCTCTAGCTGTTCAATGAGGTGTGCTTGTTAGTGTTCCAAGGGGAAACTAACAGGATGGTAGATCTCCAGGAATAGGGTCAGGTAGCCTTATTGTAAACCATTGCCATCAAGAGTTGGTGTGCCTCAGACTACCTTTTCAAGTTAATGCATGCAGTAGAGAGCTCCTTTTGGTGACTCGCTGTTGTGTTGATTGTGGATCTTCTCGAACATTCAGCCTTAAAGCAGCAATCGACCCTCACACACAATCTACAATATAAACTGTGTATCCACAATATAAAAGTTGCATGGAAATATTGAAGGTTAGAGATTGCTCCGAACAGCCCTCCCACTGATTCCCACGGATACGCTTGTCTGTTTAGCTCTAGGTGGAGGGGGATTTAAGCAGTCAACAGCAGTGTGTGTGTGTGTGTGTGTGTGTGTGTGTGGTTTCTGTCTGTGACAGGCAAGCTGCAAGGAGCACTAATGAATCGATTAGACCACACTGGTGCTTAGCTTAAACAGATGTGGTCTTAAGAAAGGGCCACAGACTGGCAGTGATAATTAAAAAGTACCAAGTAGCACAGCCTGTATGAAGAACATGTGAATATTAAACAACAGACATCGTGCCAAGAGTGTGGTATGTATTAAAACTCCCTCACTGGACACAACTCAGACAGGCTGCTAAATGGAAACTCCTAAAGTGACTCTCGGAGCGTCACCATATAGTTCCACTCACCTCACCTGTTGGAGGGATTGTCACCTGGATTACCCATGCTGCTTTTCTCCTCAGTGAGCAAGAGAGATGGGCTTGATCACTTATTCATTTCTTATCCATTATTTATGCTTTAGGCCTGACGAGGTTGAACCGTGCCACTCCGTGTGATCTACAGCCAGGGTGGTTTTGAGGCTGGGGTTTTGGGGGTGAGGAAGCGTGGGGTGGGTGGTTTTAGAATAGACCAAACTGCCCTGCCAAACAATTAGGCCCCATTGGCTCACATGGACGTATACAGCACGTGCCAGGACTGAAGTGCAGGAAAATCAAATGTTGTAATGGGCTCTATTACACTGGTGCTGCGGTATGGGAAGGCAGTAATTCTGTCAGTGAGATGGACTGGCAGTAAGTTAATGGCGGTGGAAGGGAAGCAGTGTGTGTGTGTGTGTGTGTGTGTCTATATGTGTGTGTGTGTGTGTACATGCTTGCCTATCAAGTTGCCCTTTATAAAACGCTGAGCATTCTGTAAACCCAGTTTTTCCACATTTAGCATTGCCAAGTGTGAAAAAATGCAGTACAATTTTTAAAATTTCACTTTTTAAAAAAAGATTTAGCGAGACATTTGTTTAAAACATTGTAATAACATTTCCATGACTAATGTTATGCATCCAAGCAAGATTAAAAAAAAAAAGTTTAATATACATTTTAAATATAAATGTAAATGTTAAATATAAACATAAATGTACATGTTAAAAGTAAATGTTAAATATAAATGTAAGTGTTAAATGCAAATGTAAATGTGAAATGTAGAAACTAAATATTTGGAACATATGCTAATTGATGATGCCCCTTATGTGTAATCAGTTTTTTTGTTTGGAGGAGGACAGTCTCAACCACATCCATGTAAACAGCTTAGCAGCAGCTGAATCAGTTATCTGAAGATGGCTAGTTCAGGCAAATTAGCTGAAGTTATTGAAAGAGCGTCTGCAGCTGGTGTAAGAGCCTCCGCCAGGTGTAAAATAAAACAAAGATCATGTCGTCCATGTCGTCTGTAATTATTTTTCATGATAGTTCAGTATTAAAGTGTAGTTTTTCCGTATCTATTTCCATTCCACACAATTTCCCATTGTCTAATGACAGTGCATGGATAGCCCACTGGGAGGGGTGGGTTCTGTTTGATTATTTCAAGGTGATCTTCAGGTGAGAAATATTCCACAAGCACTCATAAAGATTTCAGTGTTATGCCAATAATTTAGCTACAATGCTGAAATGTCATAAAAATGCATTTTCATATTTTATCAATAGTTTATTTGACTAGCATCCTAGCAGTACTCTTTAGCATGTTCGCTAGTGAGTGTATGCCTTTAAGGTTTTATGCCTGTTTCATGTCTAATATGTAATTATTTGGAGTCAAAAGTACTGTAACATTAACTTTACTTCAAATGGTATTTTGGCATATGCACATACATATATATTTATATGTATAGACAAACGATGGCTTTAGATTTTGTAATTTTTTCAACCTGGCTATCCTTAATCAATGCATAGAAATATACATATATACATATGCCCAAGAACAATAGAAGTATAGCTGAAATTACTTTGGACTCCAAATAATTACATATTATGAAACAAAATCTTAAAACCATTACTGGATTCACTCGCTAGTGAAAATGCCAAGTGCTACAACCTGGATGCTAGTGAAAGGTTTCGCCTGCTTTAAATTATCCAGACTGAAACGAATACAAAATAGAAAGCCATCATTCATGTACACATACAAATGTATATTTACAGTGAGTTCTATAATGCTTAGGACAAAGACTTTTTTTTGTTAAGCTGGCTCTGTGCTCCAGAATTTTAGATTTGTAAGCAAATAATTCACATGTGCTTAAAGTGCACATTCTCAGAGTAAATGCATTCTGTTTCAGCTTGGCTTGGCCTACTACACAGTTTTTAAAAATACTTCTTGGGGTGGGTGGAGTAGGTGTGTCCATCTCATTTGCATGAAGTATTCTCTATGCAAATGAATTTGTGAAACTCGAGTCTAACTGTCAAACAAGGCATTGCAGATCAATGAATCAAGATTTAGTAATTACATGGCCTATTTCTCATTTCAAATGTTTTCAAAAACATTTTAGTGGACTGTTTAGGTGGAATATGAGAAAGTTTCTCCAGTTTGAGTCTGTTCCGTGATATTAAAAAGAGGAATTTGGGGGCGAAAACAATTTTCTGGCTAGATATCTTGATTGACATTTATATGACATAGTAGAACCTCCAACGAGGTTTGGGCAGGGCGAGAGTGGAATGCAGAAAGAAAATTTCAAATGTTAGAGGGCAGTAAAAAGATGAAACCAAATGCATAAAAATACCATTTAATAAAAGCTGACAATGTACACTTTAACCACATGTGAATGATTTTATTACAAATCCAAAATTGTGGAGTACAATTTAAGGCAAATTAAGAAAAAAATATCTTTGTCCCAAACATTATGGAGCTTACTGAAATCTAGATAGGTAGAACTTACATCTCTAATAAAATCACTTTACATTAATATTTTGTGTCAAATTGTGTATTGATTTCTTGCCCTCCTTATTCAATATTGCTTTTTAATGCATTACTCTTGGAAAAGTGATGACAATGCTTTAGAGAATTTTCTCAAAATGTTTAAAAAATGTCAAGAAATTAAAAACATTTTTTTTACACTTGACAATGCTTGATGTGGAAAATCTGAGCTGGGTTACAGAATTAGCAAAATTTCATAAAGCTTACTTGCCTGGGTGCATTTGTGTATGCACATTTCTGTGTGTTTGTGCAAGTGTGTGCAAATATGCATGTGGATGTGTGTGGATGCACGTGTATGCTACAATTTGAAGCTTTGAGATGCAGCAGATTGTGGTGTGAACTTGAGAGGTTGGGATACTGTCTCACTGAAAGGAGAATGGACAGTGATGTACCAGCGAGACGGGCCCACTTTTATTTATTTATTAAATTAGTTTTAGAAAAATTGCACTTTCGTACTCCTCAATGGAGACAATCACCTGCTCAAAGATGCACTTGTTCTGTGCTGAGCGTGGAAAGGAAATGAAATTAACTGGAGGAAATTGTTTCCCATTGAGGGTCATTCTGCGAGCTCTCACAAGAGGCTGTCGGTCTATATTGGGTAAACAGCATTCGGACGAAGGCAATGCAGCTGAAATTTTTCTCTCTCTGTGTGGAATGAGAAAATTTATAAAGACCCTGTGCAATAACTTTTTTCCTTGCATTTCATGTGTTCATTAAGCCACAAGAGAAAGACGCATACTTACTCTTTTCAAATGTATAAATAGGAAAGTAATCACATTTTGGCACAGCGGGGATGCAAACAGCCTGTCACTGCGCTGCAAAAGCAAATTCCTCAATCTGATGAGGCACCAGAGAAAAGGTTGTGCTGTTTCTGTTATGATCCAGATTCCAAACGGAATTTAACTGGGCTTCTGTTGCATGTAGTATGACTACCGTTATATCCCTGTGCAAGTGCATGAACCTAAACTGCGTTTTGGTAATGTGCAGCTGTACTGATGGTAAAAATGTAAATGATATAAATCACCCAATGAAACAATGCAATGTAGCTTAATGCATACAACTGCCTATTATAGTTCCCACTTGGAAGGGGTGATGACATGAAATCTTATTTGGTGCTTGACTCATCTATCGCTATTATGCGGACTTTAGGTTCTCTAATATAAATGGAACCTTACTGAGTCAGGACACTTGACCCTCCTCTTGGCTGTGCGTGCTCAAAGGAAGGACTGATACTTATAGATAAGCTGTGGGAAGGCAGAGGGGTGATGTTGATCTCTTTCTCTCTCCTTCTCACCCTCTCTGTCATCCTCTCTCTCTCTCTCTCTCTCTCTCTCTCTCTCTCCTCTTCTCCTTTTTTAGTCTCCATACCAGTTGTTTTCACTGCAGACCATTGCTGGCCCGAGGGCTTAGATGGCTCATGATTATGCTGATTTCTCCATAACCCTTGCGGTAATGATACAGATCGTGAGATGGCCATGATGGTGTGCAATTATGCAGCAGAAATGGTGTTGCTGTGTAGACGCTATGCGTAATAAGAGTTGCTGTGGGTTAGGGTGGAGCAGAGTTCTGCCTGTCATTTGGGTGGGGGGGGTGGGGTGGGGGGGTTGGGGGGGGTGGAGGGGGGTTCAGTTCAGCTGCAGAGTCTGAGTACACTCAGTGGCTTGCCCGTTGAATTCCACTGAATGCAAATTTTCAGTTTGCTTTTTTTTAAGCTACACATTCAGGCGTTAGAGATTTTGTCTTGTACACCCGGGTTTTATGGATGCCATTACTCATACCATAATCCACTGAGCACCAGGTGCTTTTTTGTTGCAGTTAAATTGTACAGCTCTCTCACTCTCTCTCTCTATCTCTCTCTCTCTCTCTCTCTCTCACATACACACACACACACACAAGCACGCACACACATAGAATACAGACGTTAATGCAAGTTTTGCAGCCCTGCCAGGGATGGGAAACTTGCTTTTATCTTGCTCGACGTGCTTTTATCTTTTATTTTGAAGTCCTCTAAATGAAAATGTTGTAAATGATAATGAGAAAGATTAAATTGATTCTGTACTAAAACATGAAGGTTGAGGTTTGAAATAGGGGGAAGAATTTTAATCCTGTACATGCACCTTTTTTCTTGTAAACACACAGAAGGTGAACAAAATTGAGAAATGTAACAGTGGGATAGGGACGTGGTTTTGGTCATTGGTTAATTTCCTTGTTGTGTGGTACCCATTCTTATTGACTGTTAAAACTATAACGTTTGATCATTAAATTGGGTCTACATGCAGTCAGTTATTATTTTTAATAATATAAGTGTGTCACAAGACTGTTAGCACCTCAACGTACATAAGCTAATGGGCTCTCATGACTGAGCTATGCCACTCCCCTTCTCACCTCAGTAGAAACCCTGCCCATCTTCTGACGCAGACAAAAGTCTCACCTCTTCGTATTGCGCCATGGCTCTCTTGGCCCCCTTTAAATATAATTTAATTCTATTTTTCTTGATTTCCTTTTGGATAATGTTATAGGTATAGCTGAGTAAAGTTATGTCATCTGTCTAGTCCTACGCTATTGTGTTGCAATACAAATTTGTTAGGCTCATTTTACACTCGTAGATTATGAATGGACCTCAGTGCCTTATTGGTGAGACTTCAGTTTTTCTATTCCTGAGAATAGCACTGATGGTTTCCACTACTGAAAGTCGCTCTGGTTAACAGAGTCTGCCAAGTGATTGTAATGTAATTAAAAGTCCAGATGGAATTTCTTTTCATCTCTGCAAGAGAAATGTTGTTAAGGCATTCAGTCCAGCTTTTCATAATGCATACGTTGCATCACCACTTCCTTTCTTCAAAACACTGCATTCTTAAAGGGTATTCTTTAAAACATTGCATTCTTAAAGGGTATTCTTTAAAACATTGCATTCTTAAAGGGTATTCTTTAAAACAATGCATTCTTTTTCGAAATTAAGTGTTAGCTTCTCTTTTATTTTTTACTTAATTCTATGTTGTCATTTTCCAATTTCCAGTGTATGGAAAGGCTTGGTGAAGGCTCAGGCAACTTGAGGCTTAAGTGAGGATTTATCACTGGCATGTTACCTTTGATTCAGTTGGTTTTTTTTCTTTCTTTAATGCTTTAGAATTGCCCTTTAATTTATTTATATAGCCTTTATGCAGAGAGATCTGAAATTATGAAATGCATTAGCATTATTATAAAGAGAACACAAACACAAACACATGCACACACACACACATACACTTTCCTCATGCATATTATCAATTAGCACTATATATCATATGCAGTATGTGTACTATATAAAAGAGCACAATAATTATCGAAGGATAATATATAAATTAGAATTGTTTGTATTTGAGGTTTGTGTCAGAATTGAGATTATGTGATGTTATTTAAGCTGGACACGCGGTCTGTAAATTGCTGAGGGAAGCACATACTGAAACCTGACCTTGTGCTCATATTTCAGTCAACAGTGATGTAGTATTTTTTATTTTTTGTAATTGTGAATGCAGGCTACTCTTTCTTATGTTGCTTTCCAATGACCTGATTCAAAAGAATTGCATTCCTTGTTGGGGGACTGAGTAGGAGAGAGATTGGGGTAGGGGGAGGGTGGGGTGGGGTGGGGGTGGGGGTGGAGGTCCACGTTAAACAGAAGAGACAGTGGGGAGTTTGCTGTTGAGCAAGGTAAGAGATATAGTTCCAGGGAGGGGTGGTTACAGCTTGTAATCCTGCAGCCTTCCGTTCATTTTGACCTGACACAGATTCTCCTCCTCAGGACAAAGTGGGGAATAATAAAAGACATACTGACATTACGGAGAGAAAAGAGACAGGGAGGGAGAGAGAGGGAGGGATGGAGGGTGGCTCAGAAGCAGGTCAGGTCTGAGCAGAGAGCTGTTTTGTCATCAGGAGCTCTTTGGCTGGCAAGGTGAGGTGTCTCAGAACAAACTGTGCTCTTTTCCAAATGAGTCTGACACAGTAAAACAGCTTTGGTTGGCTCTGAAACAGAGGGAAGCAGAGTCTGCTGGATGTATGAGAGTTTCTCTCCCTCTTTCTTTCTCTGTCTCTCGCTCTCTCTCACACACACAAACACACACAGACACACACATACACACATGCATACACATGCGCATGTGCCAATTCTTGCATGCACACACACATTCTTCACACACACTCAAAAACATGCACAAACACACACACACCCAAACTCACTCAGACACAACATACACACACACACACACACACACACACATGCAGGCACACACATGCCATCACCCTGAAATGCAAGTAGGAGGAGAGAGCTGAAAGCACAGTATGCATCTTACAGTAAAAGGCTTCCTGTTCTGCATTTCTTTTGTACAGTCTGTTCTGGTATTGTGGCCGCGCATCGATGTGTACTTGCCCCTAGGCAACGCGTACATATGTGCTTGTGTGCGAGTGTGTGTATGCTATACTTTGTGTTCTAGGTGAACAGGCATTTGTCAGAGTATATTAGTGTTTGTGATATTGCCCGAGGAGAACAAAGCTAGAATAAACCACATTCTGGCTCTGGTAGTTGATTATGTTTTCTCATTTTAAAAACACAGTATATTATATTGCTTGTATGATTAACCGTATTAGCTTTGGTAGCGTGTTTTGTACAGTACCACACGCCAGTGATGCCATTTATAATTGCAATTGAATCCGGGAGGGAGAGGAAGCGAGAATAAAGGGGAAAGAGAGAGACATACTCTACTCTAGTTTTTCCCATTCGGCGGCATTCCTCTCCCCGTGTAATGAATGTTTTAATCCTCCTGCCGCCCACCCTTCCGTACCAGTGTGTTGCTTTTTAATCAAAGTTCAGAGGTTCGATAAGAGTCACGTCCTCAGGAACAGGGTGGGTAATTGCTTTTGACTCCGCGCTGAAGCACAATGGAAGTGCACTGGAGCCCGAAGACATAAGGCTGATGAGCACACGCCGCTGGTCCTGGGCCTGGAGACACAAGAGCCGCATTGCTGCGCTGCATCCTCCACCCTAACCCCTTATTTGTTTTCAGCACTGAGTTATGAAAACTGTACAACTCATTTCAATAATGGACGAGCTGGGAAAGTGGGCTGGAGGAGGGGAGGGTGGGAGAAATCAGGGACAGGAAGGATCAGTTTCTGTAGTTTTTACCGGGGAGGGGCGCACGTGTTGACCGAGCTTTAATTATTGAGAGCGTCGTCGCGGGGGAAGCATGGCTACGACATCAGCCCCCTTTTGCAGCTTCCCCACGAGGCTCGGAGACGTCTGCAGAGTGCGTGTTTTTGTGCGCGAGGGATTTGGGCTTCTGTTGTGCGTGTGCGTGCACATGTAAATCCGTCAGCGCGCGTGGTGTCATGGACTGTGTGTGCTTGCGTTTGTACCTGTGAGCGTGTGGGTGTGCACATGTGCGTTTGTGTTCCTGTACTTATGTATGCAAGTGTGTATGTGTTTTGTGTGTAGGTGTGTGTGTGTGTGTGTGTGTGTGCATGCATGCATGGCAGCATGTTCGAGTATTTGGAACATGGCACTCTTGACAGACTGTGATGTTCTAACACATGGAAGAGAATCAAGATTTTCTTTCTATTTTTCGGTGTGGCAAGAAGTGCCAGATATGTAGAAGATCTCTGTTCTCCATTTGGTTTAATCAGAAAAATGAGTCACAGGGAAATTTGCGCGAATAGCAGTTGAATATAAGTATGATGTGTATGCATATTTGTGCACCCGCATGTACATGTGTGTGAGTGTGTCTGTATGTGTGTCAGTGTGTGTTTTTATATCCTCCTGAGGTCCGGCCTAAAAATAGTTTTAAGAGTAGTTACATTTTTTGACCTAATTCAAGTGTCTTGGATGGCAAAACATGTTGCAGTGAATATATATATATATATATATATATATATAGGGACATTCAGTAATTTGTACTGAATGTCCCTTGTAGTGTAAGGACCAGCATCACAGTAGTATATCTGGTTCTTATAGCCTATAGGGGACAAAAATGAATTGCTGTGTCTTATGAAGATATGTGAGTGAGAGTAGATGTGTTTGTTTAGATGATGTTTTTGTGTGCGGTCATGTGGAGTGGATTTCTGTATGTGTTAGTCTGTGTGTTTGACGGGTTGGGGGGAGGTTTCTATGTACCGGAATCTGTGCTGTACGTGCACTTGTGTGTGCGGCACCTGCTTCGATGTCTCTCTTACCCAGACTGTTCTGCAGTCTGGGAAAGAGAGACCCCATAAAGAGGATATAAGGCAATCTGTAGGCTTCATAAAGTCGCAGATGGATCCATTTAAAAGCTGGTTCCCCTTCTGTCCCTCCTACCCTGCACTTCTCTCCAAGGAGGGGTCTCAGAAACAGGGGGTCGTGCTGTAGTGTGGTGGGCCATTGAGAGCCAGCAGCCAGACGCAGGGGCTTATGCTGGAGGCCAGGGTGGCAGGATGACCCTGGCTGCGGTTTTGTGATTGTTATCCAATTGGCTGTGTTTTAAGTCCTCTTGAATCTTTTGAATTGATATTGGTCATCATTTCAAGGATGTAGTCTGAAAAGAATAATAATGATCCATCAGTCCATCCATCCATTATCTATACCTGCTTATTCCTGGTCAGGGTTGTGGGGGGTGCTGGAGCCGATCCCAGCGCACATTGGTTAAGAGGCAGGAATACGATGATGATGATTATTATTATTTATATTGTTGTTATTATTAATAATTTGTATACCACCTTTCTCACAGAAACTCAAAAATACACATTGAAATCAAAGTGAAATTTTCACTATAAATGTTAGTATAGAGCGTAGAGCCAAAAGTGGTGGAAGATCTGTAGCCGCCAGCAATAAACAGATTGAGGGATTCAGCTCTAAAGCACACACAAACTCCCAATGGGCAGTACAGCTTGTATTCAATTATCTGTAAACATAGTGAGCAATAATGGAATGTCCTCAGGATTTGGTAGTGAGTGCTAGTGCTTCATAACTTGGTCAGCCTTTTAAATGTAGGTCTCTGTCAGAATCAGAGCAATGCTTTG
Source organism: Anguilla rostrata (assembly GCF_018555375.3). Lineage (NCBI taxonomy): Eukaryota > Metazoa > Chordata > Actinopteri > Anguilliformes > Anguillidae > Anguilla > Anguilla rostrata. Next base: position 16,199,958 of record NC_057942.1, on the reverse strand, counting down.
TTCTGTGTAGCATTAACATTAAGAGCATTATCTACATCAACAAATTAGTCGCAGTGCTAGGGAAGATCTAGAATCAGCTTGATGTACTTGAATGATTTTAAAACTGGGCAATTAACAGTACAATGGTACAGAGGCATGCTGTGTCAGGCACTGCTTACACGCATGTGTGTGTGCCCTTGTGTGTGCGTGAGTGAGTGTGTGTACTTATGCCAGAGAGTGTTGAGTATATATGGTGTGGCAGTTGCTCCGTGTGTGTGTGTGTGTGTGTGTTTGAGGCAGTGATGTCACCTGTGTGTTTCTCTTACAGAGCAGCCAGAGCATTTGGAGAGTACTTGTCTCACGCACACCCCGAGAACCGCAACGGATCAGGTCAGGTTACACCCCCCCCCCTACCCCGACTCCCTCACCCTTCTTCTTGTGCTCCTTTTTCATCATCACCTATATCTTATTCATTTTTTTTAATCTAGCTAATATCACACTTTGTATTCTCTTGTCTTTATCTTTGCATCTCACCCTCTCTCTTCATTGGCCTTTTTACCTCAGAGGATCCCTGTGATTGGCCAGCGTTCTGAGTTCCTATCCCGTTCTGTCTGTGTTGCAGATCAGCTGCTTTCTGACACTTTCGTTGGCCAGGACTCCGACTCCCCCAGCATCAGCCGTCTCCAGAGCAACAGCCTCCACCCGCGCGCCTGCCCCGCCACGCTGGCGACGCCTGCCGCGGACCAGCCCCCGTCCGCCAAACCCCAGTCGGCCCCGCCGTCGTCCGCCAAGCGCCGCGTGTCCCTGGAGCGCGGCGGCTCCGCCGAGAGCGGGCTTCAGCCGGCGCGGGTCTACACCATCACCGGGGAGAGGGGCATGCTGGGAGTGCGGGGCAGCGAGGAGAGCCTGGAGCTGGAGGTGCTGAAGGGGGGCCGGGACCAGGCCAAAGCCCCGCCTCCTGCCCCGCCCAGCGCCGACCAGCAGCAGCAGCAGCAGCCGGCCCCATCGCGTAGCCGTCACCGCGGCGGGCATCACCACGGGCAGCAGAACAGCGCCGCCCAGCCCCGGGGCCCCGCCCCTGGCCAGTCCCAGCCCCTCCAGAGCTCGGGCAGCGCCCACAACATCCGGGACTGGGGGAGCCGGAGGGGGGGCTCGCGGGAGGACTGCAGCCCCGACTGCGTGCGGGCGCCCACCCAGAGCCAGCGCTCCCTGGACCTGGACACCTCGCCCCGCGACTCGGGCAAGCAGCGCAAGAAGCTGGAGCGCATGTACAGCGAGGACCGAGCGCCCAGCGGGGAGAGGGGTGAGGGGGGGAGGGCGTCTCCGGGAGGGCACGGGGGCGCTCCGTCATCGTCTGTTTCTGTCTGTCTCTCCTTTCTCTAGCCCTGCCACTGTCTCTGTGACTCAGTATTGCGTATGTGCGTGTGATGTGTGAGTGCGTGTGCCTGTGTGCGTGTGTGTGCGCCCTTGCCTGCATTCGTGCGTGCGAGCAAAGTAGGGTACGTGAATGTATATGTTTATGACAGAAGCGAAAGGGTGCATGTTTGCGTTGTTGGATATTTGAGTTGTGTGGACTGTGAAGGAGAGAGAGTGTCTGTGGTCTTAAGCCTGTCTTTGTGCTTATCAGAGATTCGAATGTTGGCCTGCCACTGCACATCCCTGTATTGACATATATTGACATACCCCGCAAAAAAAAGAAAAAAAAAAGAGCAGGGTGCATGCAATTGCTCCTCAACCAGAACAACACATGTACACACATACATGTGCACTCAGGGTACACACACACACACACACGTACACACACATGCAGACGGTCCCAGCTCCGCCCAGTAATCGCTTTTGTCTCTTTAGATGACAACGTCAATGGCTGGTTCCCCAAAGAGAACATGTTCAGCTTCCAGACGGCTACCACCACCATGCAGGCGTGAGTGCACCGAACCTCACCCGCACGCTTCGCGGACACGCACGAGCCCTCTCAGCCATTACATCACATTCATTCAGCAGACGCTTTTACCCAAAGCGACGTACAAACGTGCATATCAAGGCCATTCGGAACAACTACAAAAACACAGATTCGATAAGGCACGATGCTCATTTGATACGGTTATTCATAGCCGAGAACACAGTTCAGTTCACGCAGTGAACATTATTCCGACCTTTCTTATGCTAAGTCAAACTGGGGGGAAGTGCAATCTACACCATTAGGATGAAAATGCAAATCACAATAGAGTAATTTCAACCCTCCGATATCATCACCCGACCTCCAGAAGAAGGAGGCGCGGAGGTGGGGGGGGGGGAGGGGTCGCGGCGTGGCGAGGCGAGGGGGCAGCGGGTCGTGAGCGCGGCGCTCCGTGTCAGGCGAGCGCCGAGCGCGGCGGGCGGGTAAAGACCGGGGCCCCCCGCGGCGGGTTCATTATTCCCAGAGCGCGAGGGGCCCCGGGCTCTGCTGACTGCTTAATTATCACCTGTCTCCTGGAGGTGGTAATTATGTCCCCCACACGCTGTGCCCTCCTACGGGGGGACTGCGTCGCTCGCTCTCTCTCTCTCCGTTGCTCCACCGCTCCCTCTGTTTTTATCCCGGCGCTCCTCCGGGCTTCTGCTAGGAACTTGAGCATGATTGACCGGCGTGTTTCGTTTGAGTGCTTTTTTCGTTCCTTTCTTTTTTACGTCACGCTTCCGTTTTTTTCTCTCCCCCTGCTCTCGTCTCTCTTGTCTCCTCGGCGAACGCCGAGGCTCAGCGGAAGCGTACGGGGGATTCTGAAAAATGTCTCTTCTCTTCTCTTTCATGCAATCTCTCCCCCCGTCTCTTTGGGCTAAAGGATATCGTAAGTACGCCGCTGTCGTTCAGCGTGACCCCCCCCCCCCCCCACCCCCAAGAGAGTTCGCATCCCACCCCAGACATCCTTTCCTCTGTGGTGCTCGTTCCCCTTGACCTCTGACTCCTGACCCCTGACCCCTGACCCCCCTTTGTAGCTCTGAACTGAGTGTTTGAAGTTATGAGTGCGAGAGGCGCAGGGCCGCACTGTCGTGCCTGGTTTGAGCTTACGGCGGCATGGTTTTTGTAGCCCGCAAAGCAGCGTGGCGGTCGCGACGAGCTCATCTGCTGAAAGGGAGGTTGCTTTCGGCACCGGTGCGCATCAGGCTGGAGTGGAAACATTTTTTTTTTTTGTGTGTTGGTACAATTAGGCTGTGAGCAAACACCGCTTTGCTCTTCAAAGGGACTCAACGCCGCTCTCAGCAATTCAGGGCCAGCTCTCTGAAAGCGTTTCAGCAGGGTTCTGTGGAGAATCTTACATAATGCAACATAATAGATAGGAGAGAGAGAGAGAGAGAGAGAGACCTGTTTTTATTCTTCTGCTTTCACAATCAGAATGTTTTGCTCTTTGCTTATTGGCAGTATCACAGCAAGGGTGAGATGCATTTGGGAAAACTTATAAGATCGATATATATTTTTATTATATATGCAATCAGTTTCTTTGTGAATAAAGAATACACAGGATAGCTTTTTTTGACATATAATGTACTCATAACCTTTCATAAGGCTCTGCACAAACTGGTTTAAGTATGCACTGTTAATTATAATTAAAAGACTCTATTTAAACATGAATAGCATGGCCTACATTTGGAACCGTTGATAATGTTGCTCAGTACAGACATGTCATGTGCTGTAGTCTTGTACCTTGTGCTGGCTCCTCTGTAGTATGTGCAGTGCTGTTGTCTCTGTGCCGTGAAGTGTTGATAACTTTGTATTCGGCATCGAAAAAATACAAACACACAGATCTGAATGTTCATACACAGACATGCATACATATACACGCATAGACACACACACACACACACAGACAAACACACACACACACACACACACACACCACACACTTATGCACACAAGCTTGTGGGTACACACAGACATACACGCCCACATGAATTGCTGTTTGGCTGGCTTTGTTTGCAGATGACAGCAATTCAAACTCAGGACTCTATGATTGAGTTTGTCATCATGTTACAGAAAACACTGTGACAGCTGCTGTGTGTATCTGTGGACCCCCCTACCTAACAGTATGAGCACACGCACACAGACGCACGCACACAAAGAGACCATGCATACACACACACACACACACAAAAATATAGACAGACATACATACACATGCATGCATGGACGCACTCACACATGCAAACACACATGCATGCACACACACATTAACAGACACATGCGCATAAGTAAGATACAGCCAACCGTTGTGTCGTTGTGTCCTGTGAGTTTGTAGTTCGTCTTCAGTGGATACTAAACATGTGTGTCCAAATTCCAACCCACTACCAGCCTTGCACTAACTGAGAACTGGCCTCCATGGCTGCCCCCATACTAAGTCGGCCCTGTCCCCGCCCCTGTCTCCGCCCCTGTCTCCGCCCCCCCCCCCATTAACGCTGTGACACGTCCCAGCAGGGCTTTCCGTGGCATTGCTGAGCGAAAGAGGAGGAAAAGAGAACAGGAAGCAGCTGCTGTCATGGAGAGGTACTGTGTCCTGGATGTCCTGTCCTGTCATGTGCACCCCCCAAACCCCACCCCACCCACCCTCATTGTCCGAAACCCAAACCCCACCCCTTACCCACTCCATCACTTAAACCCGCCCCTCATTATCCTCATTGACCTGCCCCCTGACCCAAATGTGTATAGTCCCAAACACTTCAATAGGTAATAATAAACTTAATATTTGAATATTCTTCAGTTTTCTTTAATATTTTAATATTTTACCAAATGTGTTGCCTCCCAACACTATTTAAACTGTTTAAATAAAGACTCACTGCAAAGACTTGCATTTACTCACACTTTTAAAGAGGAAAATCTGTAATACAATATCATAATCTCCCCCATGAATACTGAGGATGAAAACGACAGCCCGATACCTGACAACACAGCTTTTTTAATTTATTAACACACATGAATACTTATCCAAGTAATCATATAGTGACCTTATGGTTGAATAATCAACATTATCTAGTGTGTGGACACACAGACCTACATAGACACATGACCATCCATCCCCCCTGCCCCCCACTGCCCCAACCCAACCTGACCCTGCCCCCAGTTTGTGTTTGACCAGAAAGTCCTAGTAGTAGACATATAAACAAACCAAAGACTTCTTGCCCCCCTCCCCCCCAAAAAAATATGTCCAAGTCTAAATTCTTATTGGAAACCAGCTCGTAAAGCAGCTAGGGTACCAATACAACCACTGATGACAGCCCTGTTCAAAACTGAGATCCTACATATGAAAATTCTGCACCGGGGCTGCCCAACCCTGTTCCTGAAGATCTACTGTCCAGTAGGTTTTCACTCTAACCCTAACAAAGCACACCTCATTTAAAAGCTAGAGATCTTATTGAGCTGGCAATTAGTAGAATCAGGTGTGCGAAATTATGGTTGAAATGAAAATCAACATGATGGTGGACCTCCGGGAACAGGGTTGGGCAGCCCTGGTCTGAGTCAATCAAAAGCGCAGTGTGTTACCCACCCCATCAGTGAATTGTATGAATTCACTCTCCTCCACACAGTTGGAGGTTGCTCACGCATAATTATCTCAGTTATTGGCATGGTTGGAGGCACCAAGTCCTCATTGAAGCTGGCTGAAGGAAACAGATCTGACCCACGGCATTGCCAGCATGCGGTCTCATGCCACTGTGTTTGGTCACTGCAGAAACGTGCAGCAGGACATCACATGACACAGCAACCTGTCACATGGTCAGCAGTGATGCGATTGTACTGGGGGCGGGAAACTCTGTGTGAGTCCGTGTACAACAGTTTTCAGCATTGTATTAACGTATGAACAGATCTGTGAAAGCCTTCTGCCGTGTGTGGCCCTGTTTGTCGGTTAATTCTGCCCCTCACTGTAGTATATAATGGTACAGTTACAATGAGGCTGTATTAGTCACTATGTGACATGACTCATGCGACTGCAGAAACACGGTGACTGTATAAATCTGTTTATGGAGGTAATATTCTGTTTTTACTGTGGTAGATGAGGGTGTGTTACACAATGTGTGATGTTATTCAGCTTTGTGTGACAGTGAAGTCATGAGAGGGGAGGAGGAGGTGGTTGGGGAGGGGTGCAGTCATCTAATCCATGGGCTTGTGTGTCCTATCAGAGGATTTAGGGTTCAGCTGTTTAATATTTCTCAATTTGTATCTCTTTACACTATATATTTGCATCTCGAGTCTCTGGAAGCGTGAAGCACCTCCTAATTGTATTGCTAAGAGTAGAATCACCGTATTGAATTAAGCGATTTCTATTTTTATCTATTTCTCCCAAACTGGAATGTCCAGTTGTATGTTACAGGCCGTCCGATCTACAACATCCTCCCTCAGTCTGGGAGGGGCAGGTTCACAAATGTTCCTCCAAATCCATTTAATTTGACTCTTGACTTTTCATTTATTTTTGTGCTTCAGCTGATGATAAAATGAACCAGAGTGACCAGAGTAGCTCTTACGTGATGAGACAGGAAGTACTCTGCTGACTGATACCCTCCCTCCCTTCCTGCGTGCTGCTACAGCCAGCCAGTCGTACGGTTCTGTGGAGCCGCAGCCAGCACTGGCCTGGTCACGATTTTTGGCTTGAGCTGTGGGGCTTGTCACTGCAGAAAGGCCCAGTGCTCTCGCTGGTTACATCATCTGGCAGCCTGGGAAAGGATATTTTTGAAGCAATCAATCACTGTCTCCTTGCGTTGCTTAAAAGGCTTTTGGGTTGACCTCACACATGCACCTGTGTCCTCAATACTGAAATCGTCATCAGTATTAGGGAGCCCCAAATGTATGCTACAACACAGGATCTGAGAGACAGAAGTATTTCATTTCTCACATTCCCAAATAGAAGAACAAAAGTGCTGCACTGCATAATCATTATTTAGTAGTTATTGTTTTATAATATACATTTAAAATAATTATATCTTATTGTATGATACATCTGTTTTAAAAACATCATTTTTAAAACGTTTAAAGATTTTGACATTTTTTTGTGTGTTGAATTTTATTAGCCTTTGGTCAGGGTCTATGGGTGCCACATCTTGAGCATTAATGTGATGAAAAAAATATCTTCAATGGTTTATTATGTGTGGCTTACAGTGTACTGTATCTTGACGCCTGTTTACAATATAATGTTGAAAGCATATTCCAGTTTTCCCATTTTGTGTGTGTTGAAATTTATTAGCCTTGCTTTGGTCAGTCTCTGTGGGCAAGACTTCGTAAGGATTAATACGATAGAAAACAATTCTTAATGGCATAGTACATATGGCTTTTATTTTGACAAATGATGCTATCTGTAACATTCTGTACTGCTTATATTTATGAAACGATAGCAAACATGCCATCATCATAATGATAATATGTAATAACCTTGCTTTCAGATATAAACAAACACGAAAATGGCGTATAATATAGGTAAAATGACAAGCCTAGATGAGCTGAATGGCTCGATATCGTCACCAGAAATTCTTACATTTTCGTTTGCAAAATGCATTTTTAATGAAAGAACCCACTGGAGGCCTATTTAAAATACAATGTACAGGGAGCACAGAGCAAACAGACTGCGCTTGCATAAATAATTTGAATGCGAATCCATGTTTGTGTTCCTCAGGCTTCTTCTCTCAGCCTTGCTCCTCTCCCCTCTTTCTGCCCTCTCTGTGGGCAGCAGTCCGTTTGGGTGACCTGAGGACACTTTCTCTCTCTCTGTCTCTCTCTCTCTCTCTCTCTCGATAGCCCCTGTATCCCGTATTACACACAACACCTGTTTGATCTTGAAGATAAAACGTTGCTGTGGTTACAGGATGCCAGCCATCCAGTTGTATTAGAGGGACAGAGAGGAGAAAACGAGAGAATCAAATCAATTTTCTATATCAGTATATTACTGTGGACAACATTATTAATTTAAGCAATTATTTAAGCATTAATAATATTCTTTTTTGGTTTCTTGTGTAGATAATTATGTAAATAACATTATATTTATATTTAAATATACAGTGAGCTCCATAATGTTTGGGACAAAGACTTTTTTCTTTGATTTGGCTCTGTACTCCGCAATTTCAGATTTGTAATTGTACAATTCAGATGTGGTTAAAGTGCAGTTTTAAAAGGTATTTTACACATTTTTATACATAGTCCCCCCATTTTAAGGCATCATAATGATGGGGACAAATGGCCTCACGGGTGTTTCTGATTCGTCAGGTATGTTCAATAGCTTCCTTAGTGCAGGTACAAGAGAGCTTTCAGTATATAGTCTTGATTCTAGGCTTTTGTTAGCCTTTGGAGTCAGTTATATTGGCATTTGTCAAGATGAGGACCAGAGTTGTGCCAGTGTAAGACAAGGAAGCCATTTTGAGGCTGAGAAATAATAAGAAAGAAAAAAAAAAACAGCCAGAGACATACGCCAAACTGTAGACTAATCAACTGTTTGGAACATCATTAGGACGAAAGAGAGCACTGGTTAGCTCAGTAATCGCAAAGGGCCTAGTAGGCCAAGGAAGACCTCTACAGTTGATGGCAGAGGAATTTCCATCATAATGACGAAAAAACGGCAAACACCTGTCAGACAGATCAGAAACACTCTTCAGGAGGCAGGCCTGGATGTGTCAGTGACTACTGTCTACATGAACAGAACTTTAGAGACTACACTGCAAGATGCACTAGTTTAAAAATAGGACAAGTTAAAGTTTACTTAGAAGTTCTTAAAAGAGCATGCAGATTAAAAAAAAAAATAATTTTAAGGTCTTGTGAACAGATGAGACCAAAGGCGCCTTTCCACTGCATGGTACCGGCTCAACTGGACTCGACTCTACTCAACTTTTTTGGTTTTCCATCAGGCAGAAGTTGTGGATAGTACCTGGTACCTGGTACTTTTTTGGTATCATCTCCGTCGAGGTTTCAAGCGAACTGAGGCGATACCAAAGGTGACGTGAAAACACTGCAGACCACTGATTGGTCAGAGCAACGCGTTTAGCAATCGGTAATGACGCCCAGCTACATTGACGGAGGTACTATCTGCAGTGGAAAACGAAGTACCTGGTACCAAAATCGATTAGAGTCGAGTAGAATCGAGTCGAGTTGAGCCGGTACCATGCAGTGGAAAAGCGGCTCAAGATTCAAGTGTATCAGAGTGATGGCAAGAGTCATGTGTGGAGGCTAAAAGGAACTTCCCAAGAACCAAAATTTTTTACATTTATCTAGTGTGTCTACTAATTGCCATGGCAACTAAGGCAATTTTTCACTCTTATTTGGAACTTCAAAAAATAGAAGGGGGGAGAATAGCATCACACACACACACACACAGCACACACACACACACAAACACACACACGCACAAATACACATTTTCTCATATTATTAAGCACACTTATGCACGCACACATACTCACACCATCCACCTGTTCACCATTGTATTTTCTCACAAATTATTTCATTGATAAGGATATAAAGACATTATTTTCAACTATGACATAATAGTGTCCTCATTGCAAAACAGCCAGTTCAGTTGTTTGGTAAAAATAAGTTCCCTCCAGCCATAGAGTATTGAACCTTTGAGTTGAAACATAAAGGTGTTATACAGAGACAGACTTTGCCATAACTCATCTTAGAGGCCACAGACGCCTTTCATTGGCGATAATAATTTCTTATGCTGATTTCATTGGGCTCTGGAATGGAGCTATGTGTTCTTGTACGGAACTGACATTTAGCTATGAATCTTGAGTGTGTGAAGTGACAAATCTGCTCTATGTGGGAGTTAATGAAGTCATAAGTCACAGACTGAACTTAGCGTAAGAAACTGGAGCAGGGGGTGGGGGCGGATTTTGAATGAACGTTCACGATGCTGGCTGTGGAAAGTGTGGCCAAAAGCACAGAGATGTATGGGTGCTTTTTAGTCTGCTGAAACAGCGAGCGATGTGTTTTAAGGATGAGCTCAGCATTCCGTCCATTCTTCCAGGCAGAGCCTGAAGTTGTCAAAATTTCTTGTGCCAAGGCTTCAATCCTGCTGTTCATTTTCGGGTTCAGAAGGGTATAGCGACAGAGGCGACTGCTGTGTTAACTTCAAACACTCATCCTCAGGGTGAACATTTGGCCACTGCTGTGTTGTTTTCACTGTTATGAGGAAAATGAACTGAAGTATTCTTTCTCCGCTCCCTGTCTGTGTCTGGTTCTCTCTCTCTGTCTCTCTCATTTTCTCTTTCCTTTTGTCTGTCTGTCTTTTCTATCTTTTCACACCTCTCTCACTTGTCCACCTGCCCCCCTTCTTCTGGACTTCTGGTTTTTCCACAGGAACTTCAGGAAACACCTAAGAATGGTAGGGAGCCGGCGGGTCAAAGTTCAAAGTAAGTCAGACAGCGAACGGAGTTTGGCTGTGCCTGCATCCGTGCTCAACCCCATTGGAGTGTGCGTTTGTGTGAGCATGCAGGAGTGCGTATGTGTCTGTGTATGTAGCATGTGCATGCGTCTTTGTTTGATCCACACGTGTGTTGTGTTGATGTGAGCATGTGGTGTGTGTGTGTGTGTGTGTTGGGAAGGGGGGGGGGGGGAGGGTTCTGTGAGAATAAAATGCCCATAGAAAATACGTGCAGTATATTCCATTTTTATTTATACGTTTGGTTTATGCAATTGCAGGTTCTTTGTCTTGTTTAGATTTAAAAGGCAAGAAGAAACGTGTGACAACAAAGCCAAGTATTAGCAGTTGACCGTTATATATTGTTATCGATAAGACCGTACGCTGTGTAATTACACACTTGGGGTTAATGATGTTATTGATACTGATGGCAGAGTAATGTGACATTAAAGGACAGCCGTCCTCCTTCATTTGTAGCTCTGTCAGAGTGGCGGAGCTCGGACAGGACTTGCACAACTGTGTTTCTGCCACTGGTACTGAGGAGTAAGGGTCGGAGGAACCAGTTCTGCCGGGTAGAGTGTAGGGTCTGTACATGTGCAGAGTGTGTGTGCATGTGTGTGTGTGCATGTGTCTGTATGTGTGTGCGTGTTTATGGGTGGGCGAAGCAGTGTGTGTGATGTTCTCTCCTGCAACCCCATTCCCAACCCCTGCCCACCTCCCCCACTAGCGTTCGCCGACCGCAGAGCCAAGAGTTTCAGCCGATCCTGGAGTGACCCCACCCCCATCAAGCCTGACTCTCTACACAACTCCAGAGACAGTGAGTTCATACATGCATACACACACACAAACACACACAGACAGACTGACCGACTGACACACATACACATACGCACACACACACACACAAACACACACACATTGCATGTGTACACGCATAGACACGCATGCAAACACGTACATGCAAACATACACAAGCTGACCTGAAGCTGTCTCTCATATGACCTCTGACCTCTGTCTCACTCTGTGACAGTCTCTCTTTGTGAACGTCTCTTCCTGTGCGTACGTGTTCTGTATATGAATGTATATTTGTGTGTGTGTGTGTGGCTATCTGTGTGTCAGCATGTGGAATTGTCAGTGTCTGAGTCTGTCAGTCTGCTTCTGCAACACATTTCCATCTGGTGTCCTTCTGTTTGTCTGTCTGTGTGTTGTGTGTAGCTGGCCATGTACCAGAGCTCGGTCATGCACCTTCTGTTTTGCGTTTGTCAGTGTCTTCTCTTGACCTCTGTAACCTCTGATTCTCTGTGGAGGTGTTTCCCTTTCTGCACCCTCACCTTTTTTCTCCACCTTTCTCCACCAAACTCTCCCTTACTTGTCCACCCATCTCTCACTTCACCATCTGCCCACCTCTCCTCCCTGCCTACACCTGACTCTTTCATCCCCCCACCCACCTGTTCTATCCTTTGCATTCCACGTGTCTTCCCCCCTCTCTCTCTCTCTCTCTTTCTCTCCCCCTCCCTCTCTCCCTCTCTCTCTCTCTCCCCCCCTCTCTCTCTCTCTCTCCCTCCTCTCTCTCCTCTCTCCCTCTCTCTCTCCTCTCTCTCCTCTGACCTCGACAGGTGGGGATCTGCAGGCCTCCTCGGGGACTCTGGATGAGGTGCCTTGTGAGGACGTGGACTGGGAAGAGGAGAGAGAATTGGAACGGGCAGCCTGCGAGGGAGACGACTTCATCCCACCCAAAATCATGGTACGGAAGAGCGCCCCCCACAGGCAGCTCACATGGTACCGTCTGCTTAAAATCCAGAATAACGGGATGGTAGCCCTGCTTTTTCACACTGACCAACTGGTGGCTAATCCAGATGTCTTCAGTAAACCACCAGGTGTTTAAACTGCTTTAAAAGTAGATGTATTATATCTGAGCTGTGTAACGTGCCCTGGAAATGTACTTTTGCTAAACTTGACTCTTGCCAAAAAATATAGGTTTAACAGACTGAAGCAAGAAATGTAGGTTTATCCAATGAAACATTTTTTTTTCAGTGCATCTCTCTCAGATAGCACAGAGGCTCTCTGCAGAGAGGCAGTGAATACTGTGCGGCTCGCAGTGTCGTACATCACTTGTTAGATGGTGCTGAAGTAGGTCGCCGGCATTTTGGCACGCTGTTCAGGGTGTGAGGAAACTGAGGAACTCAACAAACCCTCTTCTTTCTCTTCTAGCTGATCTCTTCCAAGGTCCCGAAGGCGGAGTACGTGCCCACCATAATCCGCCGTGGTGATCCCTCCATCATTCCCATCCTCTATGTGAGTCTGCTCGTGGCAGCTGTACACGGCACTCAACAGCTTCACCAGTATATGGGACACAGCACAATTCTACTGCTCCAAGTTCCTTACCGTAGCACACATCTATGCTCCAGTATCCTGAACACAGCACACCTCTACGCTCCAGTATCCTGAACACAGTACACCTCTATGCTCCAGTATCCTGAACGCAGTACACCTCTATGCTCCAGTATCCTGAACACAGTACACCTCTATGCTCCAGTATCCTGAACGCAGTACACCTCTATGCTCCAGTATCCTGAACACAGTACACCTCTATGCTCCAGTATCCTGAACACAGTACACCTCTACGCTCCAGTATCCTGAACACAGTACACCTCTATGCTCCAGTATCCTGAACGCAGTACACCTCTATGCTCCAGTATCCTGAACGCAGTACACCTCTATGCTTCAGTATCCTGAACGCAGTACACCTCTATGCTTCAGTATCCTGAACACAGTACACCTCTATGCTCCAGTATCCTGAACACAGTACACCTCTGTGCTCCAGTATCCTGAACACAGTACACCTCTACTGCTCCAATATCCTGAGCAGTGTATATAACTACTACTATAATGATATCTTGAGCACGAAGTGTCTTGAACAGTGTACATCCGTGCTGCGCTAACACACTGAACACAGTACACCCAGGGTTTGAATTACACTCCAGCTTTCAGGAGTCTGTGAGATTGCAGACTGCGGGGGTTCAGGTCTGTTTTGGGGGAATTAGCTCCCCTTGGCTCCCCTGTAATTGGAAGCCTGCGGCTTAGTCTCTCTTAACAAATAATGTGCTGGAGTAATGGGTGAGTCAGGCTCGCTCAGACAGTCTCAACGGCGAGGAAATGGTATGACCCACTGTAGGGATGTTCTAAATTGTTGTACAATTGTACCTCAGTCAGAGCTCTGAAAACACATTTGAATATTTACTAGGCTATTAGAACTACTTTGTTTGTTTAAAGATTTTGAAACACTCCCCAACCTTCTGTTTTTACTTCCTTCAGGGGGGTTCAAGTCTGAATTAGGGGAGCCAGACCACCCAAAACCCCCCAAAACTCGCACCCTGAGTACACCTCAACTGCTTCAACATCTTGCACACAAGACTGTGTACATGTTTTGAGAAAGTGTTAGCTGCAGACAGAGAAATCAGTCAATCCCAGCACAGCACTGATGGTTTTCTTATTTGTCTTTACCATCTCTTCAGGACCATGAGCATGCCACGTTTAATGATATTCTCGGTAAGTGCTGAAAACACAATGTATTTCTGCTCACTGTGTGAAGCTATGGTCATATGTTGAAGTGTGTTCAGATTAGGAATGTACAGTTGGCTTACTGCAACATGTTTTAATACCTGTGTGGGTAACCCCCACTCTCTCTCACTGTAGAGGAGATTGAGAAGAAACTGACTGCATACAGGAAAGGCTGTAAAATCTGGAGAATGCTTATATTTTGTCAGGTAAGACGCATCTCAGAGTGCTTTGTGTGTGTGTGTGTGTGTGTATGTGTATCTAACCTTTTCCTTTGTCCCTCAGGGAGGACCAGGTCACCTGTATCTACTGAAGAACAAAGTCGCTACATTTGCTAAAGTTGAAAAGGAGGAAGACATGATCAGGTGAGTCATTTCCTCTGTATCTACTGAACCTCAACTCAACTCTTAACATGTTAGCCATTACCTGTCAGCCTCAGTATCACTCTTTGCCTGTTAGCCGTTACCTGTCAGCCTCAGTATCACTCTTTACCTGTTAGCCGTTACCTGTGAGCCCCAGTATCACTCTTTGCATGTTAGACATTACCTGTCAGCCTCAGTATCACTCTTTGCCTGTGAGCCATTACCTGTCAGTCTCAGTATCACTCTTTACCTGTTAGCCATTACCTGTCAGCCTCAGTATCACTCCTTACCTGTTAGCTGTTACCTGTCTGCCTCAGTATCACTCTTTGCCTGTTAGCCATTACCTGTCAGTCTCAGTATCACTCTTTACTTGTTAGCCGTTACCTGTGAGCCTCAGTATCACTCTTTGCATGTTAGCCATTACCTGTCAGTCTCAGTATCACTCCTTACCTGTTAGCCTTTACCCGTCAGCCTCAGTATCACTCCTTACCTGTTAGCTGTTACCTGTCTGCCTCAGTATCAGCTTTTACCTGTTAGCCTCAGTATCACAATTTACCTGTTACTCATTACCATTACCTGCCAGGTTTCTATCTGTCAGTCAAGCTTTATACCTGTCTGCCTGAATTTTCTCCTGTGCCTGTACGCAGTTTCTGGAAGAGGCTGAGCAGGTTCATGAGCGCATTGAACCCTGAACCCAATGTCATCCACATCATGGGCTGCTACGTCCTGGGAAATGCCAACGGAGAGAAGGTATTGCACTGCATACAATCACCTGCTTTATGCCAAAAACCACCGTGCACCCACAGTGCGCCCACTGTACCCCATGTACCACAGCGTGCTCACTGAGTCCCTGTAGCACACTCCCAGTACAGTACCCTGTTATTCACAGTACTATACTGTCTGTACTGTACCAAATTCATCACAGTACTATACTCCCAGTACCGTACCCCATTAATCACAGTACTATACTCCCTGTACAGTACCCCATTAATCACAGTACTATACTGCCAGTACAGTACCCCATGAATCCCAGTACTGTACCCCATTCAACATAGTACTATACTGCCAATAGAGTACCCCATTCATCACAGTACTATACTGCCAGTAGGGTACCCCATTAGTCATAGAACTGTACTGCCTGCAGTACTGTACCCCATTAATACCAGTACTACACATGCAATACTGTACCCCATTAATCACAGTACTAGACAGTACTACACATGCACTACTGCACACCATTAATCACAGTGCTACACATGCAGTACTGCATACCATTAATCATAGTACTACACATGCAATACTATACACCATTAATCATAGTACTACACATGCAGTACTGTCCACCATTAATCATAGTACTACACATGCAGTACTGTACCCCATTAATCATAATACTCTACCCTGTTAACCCCAGTAGTGTTTCCCATGAACCACAAATCCACGGTGCCACCACGCACTGCTCTCTTCACCAGATCATGAATTATTCCCCTCTATCCCGCTGCGCAGTCTCTCCGCTCTGTCTGCACACGCTGCTCTTGGAGCCTCACGGTGCCTCACGGTGCGACTATTAATCTGCACTCCGCCATATGTCTGTTCTCAGCACGTTGTACCTGGCTGTGTTTCGCTCTAAGGCAGCGCCAGACACTTCCGCTCTCCGTCTCTGCGGCCTGTTCTCCTGTCAGTCACGTTCTGCGTCCTCGTGCCGTCTCCTGCATTGATCAGTGAGGGAGACTGATCTGAGAGCAGTGGGACGCTCAGAGCGCGGTCAGGTCTGGCCGCGGACGTGGGGTGCGGTTGGGGAGGGAGGGAGGGTTTTTGGAACCGACCCCAGCCTTCGCTGGGTCTGACAGGCAGACTCGCCTCACACCACCCCCCACTTTGACACGCCACACACAGCGAGCCTCGACTGGACTGACAGCTGCCTGAGGCGGTGGATATGCCAGAGCTGATAAAACCCATACACATACAGTGTACACACACACCCACACACACACATAGAAACATACACACACACGCACACACAGAGAGAAACATACACACACACACACACACACACACACACACGTGCACATACACACACACACACACACACACGCACACACAGAAACATACACACACACGCACACACAGAGAGAAACATACACACACGCACACACACACACACACACACACACACACATGCACATACACACACACACACACACACGCACACACAGACAGAAACATATACGCATGCATGCATGGCACACACAGACACATTTTCTCTTACACTTGTTAACACATCCTCCTACACGCTCCTACACCCGTCAGCGCATACGTCTCTTCTTCGCAAAGTGCACGCCCGCACGACGTCCAGTGCGGCGGGTGGAGCTTGTACAAGCCGCAGAAGGGGAGTGGTTTTTTTTTCTGGTGCATTTAGCAATTTTTCCCCTCCGCTACCTGTGCGCTCCAGTTACCTCAGCTGGAGGAGAAGAAAACTTCAGTCATCTTGCTATTAATAGCCTGCTAGCTTCAGCGAGGCACGCCCAGAACCACTCTGTGGCACATTCTCCTTGGCTCTGTCACAGGGCTCTTTGGCTTTCTCTCCGCCCCTCTTTCTCTCTGATGCACTCACACTATTTAGTCCTCCCATTGTCCTTCTTTTGTGTAGGGAGTAAAGTGAAGGGAAGGAAAGCCATTAATCATCCCAGATTAATCGTAACCGTGTAAACAAATGTGACGGCTAGCCCACATTGCTGGCTGTGCGTTCTGTATCCCGTGGGTCCAGGTATTCAAGATGCTGTGACCGTCTTTGACTCTTTGGCTCTCCATGCACAGAAAGACTCATTATTTTCTAGTCTTCCTCTGCAAAGCAATACAAAGATAGCAGAGGATGGAACGGGTTAAGGCACCAGATTCGTGACCAGAGGTTATAAATGGGGCAGAGGCATTTCAGCTCAGGGAATCATGTGGTTGAGCACAGATCCAGCTACATTGAGTACAAAAATAGATTATTCAGTAGAGTGTATTCGCATACAACAGATACACTTTTGAAAGTGCTTGTATTAAAACACACTGTGCATTGCATTTGGAACATTTGAATCTGTGCGATCTTGGGTTTGGTGTCTTGGGGATTGGATTGCATCTGGCCATGAGTAGGAAGCTTTTGACCCCCTACTAAGCACCAGGAGAAAAGAAAAATGAAAAAGCAGAGGAATGCAGTCGAGATGTGGTGGGGGCGATGCCAGAAACAGCTGACGTAAGGGAGTAAGAGTAGATGTATGTGATGATTTATGCCTGTAGGGAAAATCAGTTAGCGACTGCAAGCGGTTGTCAGAAGAAATTCTCTCCCAAGTCTCTATTTATCACTCCCAGATATATAATTTGAGTAACTCTACGTAAGCCATCTTGAAGAAAGACATTTTAAAACCTAAACATTGCTAAAAGAAAAATTTCACAGCGTGTCAGAGGTTGTCGTGAGACATGCTTTTCTTCGGCTAAGTCGGCTGACATTGACAATTGGCCCATTTTCTTGAAGGACACCAGGTTAAGCAAGTTAAGTTCTTTCTCTGAGATACCTGATGTACCTAAATTCATTGGCTCACTTCATATATGACCATGTGATCCCATGACCCTTTGAACCCAGATCCCTGACCTCCACTGCACACCTACCGGTTACAACAGCTCTTTTTGCCACTGGTCTGTGTTGCGATGGGAATAGTGACCGTGGAGATGACGTTAGAAAAAGGCAGTTTGTTGCCTGGGAGAAATTGTGCTGCCATGGCACCTGCTGCTATCAGCCACTGGGGGTGCCAGAGAGCAGCGAGGGCCATGTAATAATGCACCCTGACAGGTAAAGGTCCCTCCCAGCAACTTCGACCCCCCTTCCCCCCTGCAGCAAAGGTCAAAGTGCTGTCTTCACAGAGCTCACAAAATGTTCTGAACACCAGAATCTTGCGTTCCACCCAGTTCCTCCAACAGAAGTTTACCTCTGCCTGTTGGAATGAATGGATTATCATGAGCTGCTGCCCAACACAATCTGGTGCTGCCAACAAACTGATCCAGGCTCACGCGATGCTCACTGGAGCTGGCTTTGCTGTGGGAACGCACTGGTGCATTGTGTCTCTGCACGCACGCGATGTTCACTGCTCCACACGACGTGATGATGATGTCGCACGCCAACTGGCTGTCCCCAGCTCCGTCCTCTTGGGAAATGAGCAGGTCACCCTCAAAGCAGGGTTTAGCACATGGTGGGGGGGGGGGTGTATGGTAACCAGAATAAAGTGTGTGTTGGATGAGTGCAGTGACTCCTGTGTATTTGCCCCCCACAGCTGTTTCAGAACCTGAAGAATCTGATGAGACCGTACTCCATTGAATTCAAATCTCCTCTGGAACTGTCCGCTGAGGGTGAGTCAGCCAGACGACGCACAGTCACACACGCGTGGAGGCCGCAAAGCCAGAGAGCTTGCTCTCACATGTAAATACATGCTTATCCTTACAGACACAGCCAACCCACCATGACCAGTCTTAATGAAATCCTGGCGATGAGTCCCAAATTTATACCTCATTATCGCTTCGACCCGCGTTCCCATTGTCTTCCAAAACACAAGGGACTTTGCCTCTTACCGCCATCTGGAAGCTAACTTTGATCATGACTGTCAGGCATTCTCATGCCGGGACAGGAAGATGCCAAACAGAGATGTGTAGGGATTCAGGACACTTCATGAACAGGGAGTCCTTTCTTTATAAGATGGCTGCTATTTTTGAAGAGGTGCTGCGTATCATTTATTTTGTTGAAGTATTGGTGCACTTAAATTCCTGAGCTAAGCACTTGTGTTTGTCATGTAAGTTGTTAAAAATGGACACATTCCTTTGAACACAAATTGTGTATTTAAAAAGACAGATTAGTATTAGTGATAAAATAGATGTTTAGTGTATGTGAGATAATATGCTATATAAATGCTGTTAAAATGCTGCTTCTTCTTTCTCTTCACTCCAGGTAAAGAGATGATCGAGATATATTTTGACTTCCGTCTCTTTCGACTGTGGAAAGCACGTCAGCACTCTAAACTGCTTGATTATATCGACGTTTTGTGACCTTGCCCCAACTTTTGGCAGAAGCCTGCGGGGCAGGAGATCTAGTGGCGAAGCCCAACTTGGCGGCATTCATTTCGGAAGAGCCGGTGCTGGGAAACTTGGAGAGAAGGGAAGGGAGAGAGGAGGGGTGTTGACGGTGAAGGGAACTAAATCTTCTGTTACCTGGCACCCAGAGGCCGGAGGGACAGATTCTGTTGCCGAGGCAATGAGTGTGTTAACACCATCTCTTGCTCCCAAGTGACTGCAGAGAGAGAGGGAGAGAGAAGGCAAGAGAAAGAGAGAGCGAGGACATGCTCTCTCGTAAATTATGAAAAGGGAGAGGAGGTTGAGTCAGAGTGAGAAATGGAGAGAGAGAGAGATCAGGAAGACACTGGAAAGATTGAAAGGAGCGATGAACAGAGTTGTCTGGAGAAAATGATGGACAGTCTCTCTTACATTGGGTGTATGTGTGTGTATGTGATTGTTACATTGACAAAGAGGCACGTTGATGCGAAGGCCATTTTTTTTCTTCAGGTCGCTTGATTAGTCCTCATTAGGGGCTGGACACTTTCTGAACTGTCTGAACTTTTCAGGAGATAAAACTGCTATAAAAACATCATATACCGTTGTAATATATAGTTGTATTATGAGATATAATCATATAGTCATATGAATAATATCACACATCAGTTTTTTACCTTAACTTAGTGGTGTTTCTAATGGGCTTTTTGAAGAAAAACTCAGGTTATTTAAACTAGTGCCCTGCATTTTAATACTCCCAGACATGTCACACTGTCAATGATCTGGAAGTGAAGGTCCGCTCAGTTTGAAATGTTTAACATGCGTTTCAGCCATGACTAAGAATGGATGGGGTGGCTGAGCAGAGATTGGGACTAAGTCATTGTGTGTGTGTATGTGTGTGTGTGCGTGTGTATCTGTGTGTCTGTCTCATAGCTTTTCATAGGTGAGCCAGAAACTTAAATATTCACACATGTAGTTGACACTCTTTCCTACTCACTGTGAGTGGACACTGGCCTTTTTATTGAAGTGTTCACTCCTGTGTTAGTGACCCTATTATTATTATTATTATTATTATTATTATTATTATTATTAGTGCCAGAGCATTACATAGCCAGGTCTGCCCAAATCTACTGTAATGCCAGGTAACACAACAGCAGCTTCAGGGAGGGAGTTCATGCATTTATTGGCTCTTTGTGTGTGTGCGTGCTTGTGTGTGTGTGTGTGTGTGTAGGTTGGGGAAGGGGGTTACTCTGTATTTATGCTTTCCCCGCTACAATCTCTGTACTTAACTGTATAGGCTTGCTTGTCTGTTCAAACTGAATCACTTATTTTTGTCAGAGGCACAATAGTGCAGACCCAAATGTCAAAATGGCACAGCTGTCGCCTTGAAAGAACCCACTTGTCAGGATTATTTGAAGGCTCCAGAAGTGCTCTCTGTAAGAACTGTGATTCAAAAGCAACATTTAATTCCTCCTTAATTGATTAATCCGGCTGCCCTTTGAATAATAGCGTATGGTTCATCATGGGGTTGGTTTGGGGGTACATCATTTTACTTCTGGGGTGTAGTAGCCTTTTCGGCTGCTCCCCCTGGGATTTGAACACGTGTCCCACTGTATTGATTTTGGACAGGCAGTCTAGTTTGAACAGATGTTTCACCACACTGAGTACCACAGTGTTGGTTATCAAATCTTTTTAAAGCATTTTAATGATATAAAGAGAAATAAAAAAATATAACTTTAATAGCATACTCCTTACCAACCAAATATTTATTAGATAGCTTTATGCTGCATCACATGCTATGTTTCTTAATTTTGCTTGAATTTTACTGGTGACTTCAGCTGCATAGATACCATTCATATTTAGACTTGAGTTGATACATTCTCTCTGCTGTGTTCACTATTGAAGACAAACATAGGACAAAACCAGTGCTAGATTCATGTTCTGCTACTTGTTCTGTATCAAGAAATAAATTAACACTTAGGAAAGATGCATCAGTGCAGTTCTCTTTGATCCTTTTCTGTGTGTGGGAAGGATGTTACAAAGATGCACCAGTGAATGTTTTTAGGTTTTTAAGAACAATGGCTGAACACAAAACCACAGAAGTGGTGAAACATGAATCTAGCATTGGCTTTGTCATATTTTATTTCTGGCTGTCAACAGTAGTGGGGATATTGGAAAGAAGGTATCGATTGCAGTCAAAATATATAGTATATACAATATCTAGATCGTGTCAGACATTTCAGTTTATTAAAACTATGAAACATTGTACTGCATTGCAGTGCGATGCTGTCCAACAAACATTAGTGAGGAGTCGGCTCTAAAATGTGCATTTGAATTTCCTTCTAACGATCAATGAGGAAAAGAAGGGACTCTTAATAATGTGTGTATTTTCTGCCTTCCATAAGTGTGAAAGTATTTATTTGATTGAAATGTGTAAATATGTGTATAATGAATAATTGTACAAGAACAAAGGGATTTTGCCATAGTACAACATTACATTGTTTTTCCTTAACCTTCCTGTGCTGAAATGGAAAAGCATTATGAGAGTGGTGACATTTTTTTTTTCATTTTCAGTTTAAAATGTGCTACCTGAACAAACATACTAGGAAGGTCCTCTGTGCATTTATCCAGTGTTTTCAGAGGGATTTAGTTTATAACTTATCGGTGTGCTGAAATGACTGAACGTCGTACACACTGTGTGTTGGGGGGGGGGGGGGTGTTGATGCAGCGAAACCAGATTTTGAAATGGCGCACAGGCAGCGAGAGCTAGGAAAAAGAGAGGGAAGGAGACATACAATGAAAGTTCAACTATTTTCTTTTTCCATGAGCTGCATTTTTTCTGTGTTTTTTTTTGTATGTTTTTCTGTTTCTGCAGAAAGTGTGGTTTTATGATCTTGGACTTTTTAAGATGTTCTTCACCTGAGGAAGACAAAGCACCTGGTGAAAAATACTGTACGGATGTACTGCACACACTGGTGCCTATGCCTACTACAATCCTCAGGATTGCTGTGTGTGTGTATTTTACCTTCCTAAGAGGCTGAGTGGCATGTTCATTTATCTGTCGCCGAGAACAAGCCACCCCATTGTAAAGCTGTGGCAATAGCTCTAAGCATTTCGCAAACCACTGTTACTCTGCTGGACCGTTTGTACGTTGGGACTCAAAGTTCGAGAAGAGATCAAGACCTGACAACCTCCTTGAAGCCTGTGGATCTGCTGTTATTAATATTGATCGTTTTTGTCCCACTGTTAATTTGGTTAACCCTCCAGTGTCCAGTGCACCTGCATTCTCTGTCCAGGCATGAACTGAGGTACCTAATGAACTGGATAGATTGGCCAGAGATCCACTGATTAAGTGACCATCTGTGGGCCTTCATAAATGTGTTAAAAAGATCTTTTTTTTGGATTGAGAATGTACGTGTGAAAGAGAAAGAGGGAGGGGAAAAACAAGTTGTACAGCAATAAGGCATTTGCAGTGTGTGTATGCGTGCGTGCAAATATGACTTCAGTGTCGACAACAGTCAACGACAGTCCCAGAGTCCCAACACGGTTGGCGATGGTGGAAGAGTATTCAAAACATAAGGACAAGCAGTTGGAGCTGTGCTGGTCCAGCCCTGATGTTGTGATGCATTTTTCCCCAAAATTTTAGACCTGGACTGGACATGGAATGGACTCTTGGACTTTGGGGCCTGCGTGAGTCGTTGAACATGCAGTCGTTCCTCACTACATTACTTATTTTACAGGCTGTCTTCTTCTGTAGCAATAGACATGGTAACCTTACATGTACTGTTATATGAGCACACTTTGCCTTGTTTTATTTTCTATGTTTTACTGTGTCTGGCTCTTTTTGTATCCTTTATTTTGTATCCATCTCCAGCACTGGACTATGAAATTAAGAGCAATATGGGGGAGAACAGGGTTTAAAGTCTTTCTCTGCCGCACCATTTGTACTGAGAGTCTGGTGGTGTCGCTCCTCACTCTGTGCTGGTTCTGATTTATTATTCATGTATTTTTTTTGCTTTGTTATAGACTTTCTCAGTTGCAAGTGGTAGGTTTCCCAAATTGGCAGTTTGTTCCAGGTAATGGATGAGTTATAAAATGTTAATTCTTGAATAATGTCAGTTTTTCCCTAGGAAACTAAGGTTTGTTGCCTGACCTTTTCTCATCAATCATAAAATACCCTCAAGTTGGGTTTCTAGAGTGAACTAAGCTTTTACAGATTTACCAAATAACTGGTGGATCCTGACAAAAAGTTTTCTCATTCTAAACGTTGTTTTGAAGGGCAGTTTAGTTTGCATAAACCAGAAGAGATTTCATTAGTATGCTGAATGTGTGCTCTACATTATTAAAGGATGCAGGAGAGCACAGGGGGGAAAGACCATTTTGCTGTGCTGTCTTACAACACTTTGGCTTGGATTCAGGAAGGATTTGTCCTTAACATTACCTTCTAATATAAAATACAAATGTTACAGGCAGTGTCTGGCAAGCTAATTCAGATGCTTAACAGACACTGCCAGGCTGTGCTTGTGAAGAAAAAAAGACTTGGATCAAATCACTATTCAAATTTAAGGACAAACGTTCATTCGTTCTATGCCTTTATTTGGCGGTGGCACTGGATTATTCTGAGCAATGATAGATGGGGAGGTAGAAGTGAGGTATGGGGCCCGGGAAGTGGTTGTAGATTAAAAGGACGAGGGAAAAGGAGCCTGACGGAGGCCGGTGAAAGGGCCTGGACAATCCATGCGGTGTATTCGGTAGAGACAGAGACGGAGAAGCTGTACCACACATATGATTGATGTAAAAAGGCAGAGTGTGCAGGGAGGAGTGCTTCCATCAGTAGAGGACCGTTGGAGAAATTGCCTTGTAATGACGGGTTCACAAGTTTTGCTAAGCCCCTTGTTCAGGCTAGGCCGATCTGTTCTGCACGGTACCTGCCGAAGCAGAAATGCTTACAGCGCAGCTTGGAGTGAGTGACTGACAAAGAGAGAGAGTGAAAGAGAGAGAGAGATAGAGAGAGAGAGGGGGAGGGAGGGAGGGAGGGAAAGAGAGAGAGAGGGGGAGGGAGGGAGGGAAAGAGAGAGAGAGAGGAAGGGAGGGAGAGAGAGAGAGAGAGAGAGAGAGAGAGAGAGAGAGAGAGACCTTTTCCATTGGACTGCCTGTCATGTAATACAAACCTTTGTTTATAGAAGGCGTTAGGTGCTCTTAAACACGTGAGGGGCTCATCTCACCAGCAAACCTCACCCTGCAATTTGATGCTAAATGTAACATTACGCTCCAAAAATGAAACGATAGCCATTTTCCCCATTTGAAACCAAAGCAATTATATTTCTCCCACCTATTACACTGTCACTTTATCTGAAGAAATCTGTTGCCGCTGGGTGATCATTGGCTTGATGATGATTGCTGATGTTGTTATGATTACGTCGCTGTGCTTTCTCACTGGTAATTGTTCATCTAGTGGGACTAGGGAGGGCGTGTGTGCAGAGTCTCAATATTTTGTGCAATTTTTTTTTGTTTTCTCATATTTTCTGCAAAGTCCAGTGTCTGGTACATTAGGCTAACGTTTTAGGTTAGATTTTCCGTAGCACTTAGACAATGCATTAGATTGCCTATTAAAGCCGTACTGTAGAAAGAATTTTAAGAGGGATAATTGTTAATCCAGTTGAGGTTTATTAATCAGATGGACATTTAATAAGAGTCATTAGGTTTTAGCTAATAATTAAAATGATACAGTGATCTATTACGGCATTATTAATATTGCATAAATTAACTTGTAAGAATAAATCTGGATGGATGTACCTTTAGTAGGACATAGAAATGTAAAAGGAGAGGTTACATTTTCTAAGTGGAGGTTGCTGTGACTACTTGTAGCATCTCCAATACTGTATGTTACACAATATACAATATTGGTACTGACCCATACAAAATGTTTTTCATAAAATGTTAAAGGCTGTTTTTCAATAAAAATTTACCCAGCCTGTTTAAATTCATCATCGGAACCTGTGTCATTATTCTGCATTTCTACAAGAACGTTTTAACATTTAATTTGAAAAAGACTGCCACTATGGAACTGATGGAATTACTGATGCAATGCATAACCATTCAGATATCAAATTGCAACCCAGGTTTAGCATGGGGTTATACTGAGGACACGGCATTTCCAAAACAACTGAGAAAGTATATACAATACGCATCCAATAATAAAAAAAAAAACTGGAATTAGTCTATAATGTCTTTGCATTTTGCACTTTGCAGCGTTTCACATTTCTGCACTGCAAAGAGATGCAACACAGACCGACACCTTTGCACCACACAGACCTGCTTCTTTGAAAAATGGTCTGTTTCCCATGATGCAGTGGCACTCGCAAACACATATAAATATTTAATAATCTCTCTAAGCGTGTACACACCTGCAGGGTGGCTCAAAGTCTGCATTCGGAGTGGCTTGCTAGTTCCCACAGCAGCAGGCTCACGCACATACATTCTGCATTACTACAGACTGAAATAGAAATCAACAGTGTGGAAAAATAACTTCAATTCACATGTCCTGCATGTTGCCTCATGTCAGCCAAAAACATAACATTTCTGTAAAAATAGAAAATCTCATTATTTCTCACTGAAAACTGAGGCGACATATGTACAATGTATTCGCAATTTGTTGATTTATTTATCATTTTTAAGTAGCCCTAATGGCGGTGGCAGGGTGAAGCCTTGTGATGCTGTGGGGCTGAGGTCCACAGTCAATGCAATGCTGTATCCAATACAAGTGCTTGTCAAAATTAACTTATATTTTCATGTTTTTTCCTTCTCATTGTGTAATGAGACGGGGCGAATGGGTGGAAATGAAACAGGCATTATGAGACTATTCAAACCTTGTAAGCTTTTGATCCCTGAAGGCTCACGGCTAATCCTCTTTAAAGACGCTGTCGGGAGGGGTGGGTTGAGCAGCGAGGAAATGAGAGCAGAGAGTTTTGTGTCAGTGCAGCTATAATCCCAAGGCAGGGCAGGGCAAGGATGATGTTGTTAATATGATGGAATAAATAATCTGATCCATTGAGAAATCAATTTTTAAACAAAAAATATTTCCAAAATGGACAAAGTTTTATTTATCTAGAATATGCATAAAACGTGCTGTAATTTCTACATGGCGAAACCAAAATGTATAAAAAATACCCTTTAGTAAGATCTGAGAATCTGCACCTGAACTGCACGTGAATAGTTTGATTACAAATCTAAAATCGTGGAGTACAGAGCCAAATCAAAAAACAAAAAAAGTCTTTGCCCCAAACATTATGGAGCTCAATGTGTCTATCCTTGTCTTTACTCTCTCTCTCTCTCTCTCTCTCTCTCTCTCTCTCTCTCTTTCTCTCCAGCTGAAGTACCTCTTCCAGCGCCCAGTAATAACTAGGAGGAATGCACTAGCCTTTCTGTTGAACTCCAGGGTCCCAGATTTAGATCATATTCTCACATTCCCCAGCTCTCAGCTGATGAAACCTGGTGAATAATTTAGGTATGTCCCCCAGTCATAAACCACACCCCTCTACAAATCGAACCCTTCAACAAGACCTGCTGAAGGTACAACAGAAGGCCTGTCAGCTCTGCGGCCAGTTTGTTTGTAAGTGTGACCAGCCATGTGAGCAGGATTTCAAGGCTTTACTGAACAGCAGCTAGTCAGTAATGAAAGAGAAGAAAAGTTTAAGATCACGCTCCAGAAAAAAATGAATGATGAACTAAGCCGTTGCTTTTGACATGTGGCACTTGTGATCTAGAATAAGCAGATAATAGGTCCATGAACAAAATGCCTTCACAAATTTACAGAACTTGTGTATGTCATTGGTATACTAATGAAGAAAAATTATTCTCTGAAGTTCACAAAGGTCAGAAAAGATTTAAAACTATTACGATAACAGCCCCTACTTAAAAACAGTGAGTATGTCTGTTTGAGTGGATGTAAACTGTTAATCAGTAAACCTCACCCCTCAATTAGATACATGTAAAAGTATGTAACATTAAGCTCAAAAAATTAAATGATAGCCTATTTGCAGTGGCACCCCCAGTTGTATGTGCTGTGGGTACGATAAAATAAAAACGCTATGACCTAACATTCCCAATAAAACAGTCTATCATAATGAATGCATGTTTAGAAAATTAACCAACTGTTCTATATCTACTATCAGCATCTCTAAAATGCACATACAGAATTACTACTAGCATTTGCCAAATAATTACCACATTGTGTAATGATTTCATGTCTAAATCTATGGTAGGCACATTAATGATTGGTTTAGCCCTACTGAAAATTAATCCGGAAGTGGCATTACACAGGAAGGAAGTAAAATAATTTTATGCAAACAGTGCGTAAGTATCAGTTGGTTGTAGCATATGGTTTTTGCCCGTTAATTAGCCTTAAACATAATTTGATGTTGGCATTGTTACTGACCACTGGCAATGTTATCATTGATAACCATGTGTGTGTTTATGTGTGTGTTTGTGTGTGCGTGTGGGCGTGCGTGTGTGTTTGTGTGTGTGTGTGTGTGTGTGTGTGTGTGTGTGTGCACTTTTGTTTGACTGATGAACACTGAATGCTCAATGGCCCAGGAAGGTGCTCCTGAAGATTGCAGAAGACAGACCCCAGAGTTCTTAGCACTGCAACCTTTTCATTTTTCCTCGTGAGTGCGTTCTTGAAGGTGTTGGTTGTTTATGGTCACAGTCATTGTCTGGTGACAAATTGCACACGTGGGTGCTTGTGTGCATGTGTAGTTGCCTGTGTACTATGTGTGTATTTATTGTAACAGTGTGGGCATGTGAGTGCATGTGTGTGTGTGTGTGTGAGTTTGTGCATGTGGGTGTGGGTGCACGTGTGTGTGTGTGTCTGTGTGTGTTTATACTGTATGTATGTTTAACTGTGTGGGCATGTGAGTGCATGTGTGTGTGTGTGTGGGTGGGTGCACGTGTGTGTGTGTGTGTGTTTGAGACTGTGTGTATGTGTGTGTGTGTGCATCTATGCAAGTGTCATTTATAGGCTGTGTGAATATGAAGAAGGGGAGCAGTGATATATTTCTCTCTGACTCAGAGACGCCCTGACACACTTTAGAAAGACAGACTACGTTAGAGGATGAGCTGTCACCACTCTGCCTGATGAAGAGCTTATACTTCTTTCAGTTCCAGAATCACCAAGGTCACTGTATCGCACCACTGCGTGGGCTACTGTGTTTTACAGTCCCTCCAATACCACAGGGGCTAACTCTGACTCTTTAACCATGAAATTCAGGCATTAGGAGACAGCCTTTTACCAGTCTTGGCAAACATTATAAATCTCTATGAAACCTTAAATTAACTTTCACTCCCAACTCCCATACTGTACAGTCCATACTGTAGTGTCAGACCCCATACACACAAACACACACACCCACATTGACCTTTAACATAGCAAGTCACCGACGGCTAATGCAGAACAACATATCAAGAAAAAAGTGCTTTGCTAGACCAACATTTGACCATATCACATTTATTAACTGCACATGATTTGAGCCTGACGAACTTCACACTGAAACGAGGCATAACTTTGCCTAATTTGGGATGTGCTGTGAGGGTTCATAATTCAGACAAATTGCGATTGTGTGGGCAGGAGTCCAATTAAAGGCAGCAATTCAAAGCCAGAATATTCTCTGGTGGTGCTGCTCTAAATAGTGTACACACTGAAATGCAATTTAAAGGTACTCGTACTCATAGGATGAAAATACCAAAACAGTGTGAGTCAAAGTGACCAAAATCTGTGATCCAAAAAGTATACACAAAATTAAACAAGCACTGTGAGTACAGCTGTTTCACAGGCTGCTGCAGTTACACATAACTCTAGAATGTATTCCCACATTGCCTTCCATACGATTGGTCATAAGAGAGAAAATAATTCAACTACAGTTGCTAGCTAGATGGAACATGAAACATGCCTTTTTTTGTATCTAACCTGTGTTTACATGCATGCTTAAATAGAATGTATAGCAATCAAAGTAGCTATTAGTTTCCAAACCCAAATTTCATATTATGAAAACCAGAGATAATGCATTGCATAGGCTACAGATTTTTTCTTTCAGAAGTTGATCAATGATATTCTGAAGTTTTTCTTTTTCCATTTGTTTGTAAGTTGTGGAAACCCAATGAAGCTACAGAGAATAGCTTATTCAAATGTGAATGGACCACACTTTCCAATGGTAAAAACTGGAAATACAGTTCTCCCTATACAACACCTATGGGTCTTGGGTCCTCTTATAATCAGGTAGCTCTCAGTGCTAGAAGCAGTTTAAGTTGAGGTGAGTCAGAAGCCGCCTTCCTGTTCACCGAATGCTACTCATCTTTTGATGATGTCCCCTAACTGGTGGTATTTTTCATGGTATGCCAAGAACCATCTCTCGCTTACAGATAGCCCCATGTAGACTGGTGTTACTGCAGCTTCTTCAGGGGGTGGGATCAGCTTACTCCTCTACACCAGCCAGTCAGAGCCCTTACAGAGATAGCTGCCTTTGGGAACATCAAGCCGGCTTAGCATTAACTTTAGCTCCAGGTAGAAGGCACCTATCTTGCCTCATCATTGCCTGGTTGCAGAGAGAACAGCTCATTCTTCTCTCTTTCATTTTTAGACCTCTCTTTTTCTCCAGACTCCAACTATATGCTCTGCCTGGAGGACAAGATGGACACCACACCTGGAGCCTGGAAGTTGCTATCCGCTGAAACGAGCCTTCAAAGTGTGGGCGTATGTACAACCTGCACAAAACGTAGGCATGCTGCCCAAAGCTGGACAGCAGCTGGGAGAGTCTGTATAGGGTCTGTTACAGATCACTAAGGTTGTGTAGGTCCAGATGAAAGTCTGTCCCCAGACAGTAGTGCTCCACCAGGACCTTTTAACATCATACAAAGGACCTGGGGACAGTCAGGCCATTTTACACGGCAGTGAGATCTCCTGACACTAGTATGAAATATGCTGCCACCTCCGACTCCAGAGGCTGTGGCTACTTCCCTGTGATTCATCTAGCATTACATAAAATCAGTTAGCTTGCCTAGCTAGCTAGATAGCAATCATGCTATCTAGTTACCTTCCACTGAGCTAGCTAAGCATTTCTGGTCAACAATTGCAAATTATACCTTCAGATTTCAAATTTGGCAAATTGACATGTAATGCTATAGCATAGCAAAACAACCTTTCTGATTTGCTTTTGTAATGTTAAAACTGTGGATATAACTCGTGTTCAGGTTTACCTACTGTGAAATGTTAACTCTTTCACATAATGTTGAAGCAAATCTATGGAAGCAAATCCGCGTCAAAATTCTAATGAAAATGCAAATCAGCGATTACCTTTTATTTTCATTCCATGTGTGTGAAAACCATATCATAATTCAATTGAACTTTTAATTTTCAAGTTACGTACAAAAATGTACGCAACTTAAATGCAAAGTCCATTTCATATTCATTTTTTCTTATACTCTAGGACACAACCCTGTCATAATTTAAATTTAAATGGAAAGCCATATTTGAAATAGCAGTTTCTTATAGTAACCGCATTATCCATTACAAAAATGAAATGAAAATTCAGCCATTTATGATTCCAATTTTCATGTTTTCATGGCACAAAGGTGACATTTGCATTATCATTTTCCCTGGGTCACGCAAAAACCCTACCAAAATTCAAATTGAAAATGCAATCCATCCTTTGCATTTTAATTTTCAAAGTCAAAGTCCCTGTCAGTCAAAGGATGGGGAAAAGACAACATTTCAGTTGTGACATGCAAAAGTATTTCCTCAGATCCATTCAATGTCACGAAGATGACTTGACTTTTTGATATTTTGAGGATGGTCAGAGATGATTAAGATACTCTGAAATCTGAATGGTTATGGGCAGACTATGCACCTAAAGGTGCAGTCCCCAAAACTCTTCAAAGGTGTTCCAGAAGCAGCCATCACAACACATTCACAGACCAAGTAAAGATCAGGAAGCATCAGTGGGTTCTACTGCTTAATGCAGAGCTGGTGATGACAAGGTCAACCAACATATTCTCTCTAATGTAATGAAAAGAGAAAACAGCATTGCGGAAATTCTTATGCCTTGACTAATATGACTTGACTCCTCACTAAGGAGACTCCTGTCTTTGGTGATTCACTCAACTTCAGATCCTTTCTGCATATATCTGATCATGGCCTGAAGGACAAGACAAATAATGACCAAGTTACGTGTTGCTTTCTTGAACCATATGCTAAGCAGTTCAGTCTGTCTGCAGTTGTAACACAGGCCACAGGTTATATTGACAAAGGCTGTAGGGAATTCTGGTGTGGCATAGCTCACAAGCGAATTTGAACTGTTAACATTGAATCAGATCAGCAAAACATTACAGCGTATGTCCTCTACATGTCCTTTTGCAGTGCAAGAGCTGAAAAACATTGTTGAGTTTGATGATCCATATAATTTACAGTCATAGCAAAGCTGCCCTACAAAATCAGGAGAACATTAGGTCAACTGCCCATGATGTACTGGAAAATTAGCAATCAGTGAGCCAGATTCAACAATTAGGTGGCTTTTCTTGAAAAGAAAGCTAAAATAGTTCTAGACCCACTGTCTGGTGACCTATAAGAACCAGCATCAAATACAATCCAGAAAACCAAGACCACCGATCTCAAATTGCAAACACCAACCAAGTGAAGGAACTGTCCCACTGTGACAGCTATGGCTGACTCTACATATAAAGTCAACCACAGCCAAAGTAATCAGACAGAAGGCAGAGCCAGCAAATTCTTCCAGTACCACATGCCTGTTATGTGCAGATGAGAATCACTTGTAAACTCTCAAACGAGCCCAGAGGAGGTATGTGAGTTCAGAAGTGATTTCAGCATATGATGGATCACAGGGTTTGAATCCGGAGGCCTTCCTGAGTTTTCATCGCTGGATTTGTGGTCTAATATTTCTACAAAATGAGGAGAATCACTGGCCCAAAGTACATACCTAAAGATCTCTGCTGCATTCCATAAGATGGCCCAGGTCAGGAAAGATGCTGTCTGCTCTGTTGCTGTGGAAGAAAGAAGACCCACAAAATGGTTGATTGATTATTATTCAAAATGAAGCAAGCTTTAAAAAGAGAAGTTCCATTGATACTACGACTAAAGGAGATTTTATAGGCCACCCACAAGAAAAATGCCACCGCTGTTGCTACTGATGTGGGACATCGCCACAAATGTTCTGGATGATGGACTTCCTAAGGTGGGAGGATGGAGTTGTGGAGTTGAACCATAAGTTATCTTGTCAATAATTCTCACATCTCAGAGCTCATGTTATGGGTCCATAAATAGATTTGTAACTCAGAGAGAAGTTGTCTGCTCTCCACACTTCAGCAGTGTTACTGGTTGCCATAACTGTCTCCTCTGCAAGCCTGCTGAGGTAAACTAGTAGGGCACATTGTCTTATAAATAGCTAACTGTCTCCATATTTTCAGTTTTGTAATTATGCCACCCACAATTAGACACTGCGTGTCGGATCCATATTGCTTGGAAGTTCATTTAATTTAAGTTTACACAGACAATTATTAATGTTTAATGCTGACCACAAGAACCTGTACCTACATGTTTATATTGGACTGAATAACCCCCTGCTGTGCATACTGGTTATGGCACACAGAAAATTAAGGTACGGAAACAGGAAATGTAGGACTAGAGGTGAGTTCACGTGTATTCTTGACAGCTGTAAAGTTTAGAAAATTTTTTTTAAAATTGTTTTCCTTAACACCAATGAAAAGCTATACACAGAAATAAAAGGCTTTTAACTGCACCAAAGCCTCTGTGATTGTCTTGAAAACCAATCTTGACTGGAATTCAGTGAAGTCACTTTGGAGCCACCATTTTGAGTAACTAGAAGACAAGACATTCCCAAATTCACTGCTTTCATTATTGTTGCTGTTGTTCTTCACTTCTATACGAGAGAAGATGACTCCGCTCAACATGGATGCTGTCCAGGCCATCATGCTGCTGGTGGACATACTCTAGGCCTGGCAGGCGAACACCAGGCCAACTGGCGTCCCCAGCTCAGGTGGCACGCCAGGCTATTGAGGCAGCTGTAATTCTGTGCCAGTTCAATCCAATGAGCTAACTGTCCCTTCGGTTGACATTCAATAGCCACTGCAGTGCCGCATGGTCCATACGGACCTTAAACTCGAGGTGCTCTAGAAACACTCTGACATGTTGAACTGCCGCCATTATGGCAACGAGCTCTCACCTGGTGACAGAATGATTGCACTCCTCTTTGGTTAGCACATGACTGAAGTATGCCACCATTTCCCCCCCGTCCCTTGTAAGCTGTGACATTGATAGCATCAGTGTCCAAAATGAATGACCAGGGTCCTCCATAGCTAAGACCAAGGCAGTAACCAGGGCAGTGCAAAGGCAGTGGTGACTGGCCTGGGGTTATTGCTGACTTCTGAGTGAATCACGTCAATGAGACGGGGGAAAAAATCAGATCTGAATAATATTGGCCAAATTCGAGAGGAAAAAACATTCGGGGAGAATGCATTATTTGAGCATTGCCGAATATGGTATTTGTATTTGGCACTATCCCTAGTAGCTATATACAGTTAGGTTAGGTTATGGCATGTCAGCACATTAGGTGGATCGTCCATTAGCCACGTAGCTAGTCAGTCGGGCCCAGTCAGTGACACATTTTTGATTAAAAAGCCGCAGACACACCTGTCTCCTCTCCTTTCCACTACAAAACTTTCTGTTGCTTGATTTAATTGATGCAGCTCATAAGTTCATATTTATGCATGCATCAAACAAGTGTCTCATGTGATAGGATTATTTCTTCAACACCTGTTGAGTCTTATACAATGAAGTCTAAATCAGAAGCTATGCCCTGCTTGCCTTAGGATAGAAAAAAACTGAGTGGTAAGTTATGATAGTGTTACCTAGGAAAGACATTTTTTATTTTTATTTTTAAAAATGAGGACTGCATCAGAATTACTGCATATGTAAAATACCATGCTTTATTTTAACATACTTCACTAATCAGAGATTACAGTCACAGTTTACATAAAAATATGAATAAATTGGAAGGATCTTTGTTTCATTAAATGGCTCCACAGTGGATCTTCAAAATAGATAATAATCTTCAACAATACACTCTTTCAAATACATAGACCAGGATGAACAATTCCTTGGGGAGTTATCTGGGTAGTATTATCATGAATTAATTTTTCTCATGTCTATCTACCATATACCTGGCAGTGCTACTCACATAACTACAGAAGTCATCATTTAATCAGTGAAGTCCCATGGCTTTTCAAATAACCGTATGACCTGAAGGCAACATACATGTAAATGGTTTGGGGATTTTAAAGTGCAGAAAAACATCCCAAATATGCCCCATTTTGCCATTCACATCAAACCGGCTACAGACAAATTCCAAAAGTGATACCCTTTGCTAAACATTTTGCCGGAGGCAAAATGTCTCCTTATTACTTTACTTGCATGAATCTCATTGGTGGGATATGTAAACACAAAAAAATAACTGTTTTTTTTACTTTGAAGTTTGAAGCATTTATTAGCCATCATA
This sequence comes from Anguilla rostrata, assembly GCF_018555375.3. Classification (NCBI taxonomy): domain Eukaryota; kingdom Metazoa; phylum Chordata; class Actinopteri; order Anguilliformes; family Anguillidae; genus Anguilla; species Anguilla rostrata. The sequence continues at coordinate 16,165,041 of NC_057942.1, read as the reverse complement.
GTGATTACAATTTTAGCCAGCCTTTCCAGAGGCTATAATTCTTTGCTTCAATCAAAGTCTGTTAGACACATGCACTGTACTGCACTAGATTAAAATAATCAAACTTGTAGACATGTATTACGGTTTTGTGGATGTCTGACTCCCACTTTCATGGCTGACCTTGAGAGCTTTTGGGACCACTGTGTTGTTTCAAGGAAAATTCTTGCTATTTGACAAATGTCACCCCAGACTAGCACAAACAAAACAAAAATTTGATGATGTACTGTATTTTCATTTGCTTGGAACATTTATAAGTGCAATTTAAAAAAAGCACAAACAAAATTTAATGAAGAGCTATCCTGGATAAAGAGGTATTAGTGTGTCTCAGTTTCTTCTTTCTTTCTTTTTTTATACCAGATTGATAAAACATCTCAGTCAAATTTTGTCTGTGTTACATGAATCAGGTGGGTTATGAGAACCTTATGTTGCTGGAAAAGGCTTGGATCAGCCATTTGGAACAATGCGTACTGCATGTTCAATTTCAGTAAATCAAGAGACATTTATATTTCATTTTAAAACCTTTCAACTGAACACAAATGGATTCTCTCATGAAGAACTGGATGAATTTAATTAGCAGGCTACAGCATTCAGCCTAATCTCTGGCAGAGACTCAACTTCAACCCCAAGGTTCTAGCCTGAGAACTGCATTCCAAGCAAAAATGCAAAATGAGTTTATTGACCGTTTAACCCAATTCGAAATGAAAATACAGTACATGCCATGTCTAGCCCACTGTACATTAGTGGAACTGAAATTAAGCTCCCTCTCCGCCTTTATTTTCCCCCTGATAATTCCAGAGGTGTCAGCTCTGTCTCAGCAGCTGATGTTGATGGATTAACATGAGGGTAAATAGGGAGTCTATCAGCTAAACACACCCCCTGGCTCTCAGCCACCCAACCCCGACCTTGCTTATGCCACTCTTCTCATGTTCTTTGAAGGTTAATTGGATTGGACCCAGAAATGCATAATAATTACCGGATCAATCCTGCCAGCTTCGCAACAAGCGGATTGGAGAAGATAACGGGCGAGAACATGAACGGAGGGATTGGCCTATTCCTACTCTAACACTCATATGTATTTCAATAACAATAATCCACCACCAGCCCACCTGTCAGGCAATCCCTCAGGCCCAAGACCAATCCAAAGGGAATGAAATCGCACCCTGCTGACCTGTCCTCCCAAGAAGGGTAATTAGAAATGTTTGGAGACACCTATTTTCACGGTCTATTTCTGTCCTGTCCATTAATTACAATTGGTTCTGCCATCTTAAGGATTTTATGTAACACTGCCGTTAAATGTTAGTGACTGAGAAAGTTGACCCATGTCAGAGAATGTCAAGGCATTGCTACCCCTCTATAAAACCTAGACATACTTTTCCCCCCTTGGACCTCTGTAGTGTGTAGTGAGACATGAAGAGTGTAGACCCTAAGAGTGTAGTGAGACATGAAGAAGTAGGAGGTGAGTGAGGGAGAGACCTGCGACAAACGCCACGGCTGGCATTGAGCGTGTGGATAGCGCTCTACGGACTGCGCCACTAGAGGCCCCAGCTCCACAGGATTCTTGGCCACCTATTGATAAGTAGGCTGTTTCTAGGAAGAAAATATGAGTTGTCTTCAGAACTTCTAAAAATTTCCCTTACAAAAATACCTCTCTGGCAGACAGTTAATGAGGATTTATAAATGAATGCAGAGGTAATTTTGATAATATGATACTGTGCTGTACTGGCACTTTATTGCTTCCGCATGCATGAAAGGGAGGTCTTTTTTTAAACGTGTTCTTTATTTAGTCTCTTCTGCTGTGTCTAATCAATCAAGGAAAAATGCAAAAAAAGTTTGAAAAATATTCTTAGGTGACGTAAGAATATTACTGAAATGTCCAGGCGCTCTGGCAGCTCAACAGTAAGTACATTTTGTGTGAGCATGCTGCTGTCGCATTATGTATCTGCATTGACAGAACTTGACTGATTGACCTAACATGAGGGTCCCATAGGGTGTTGCAATGGCCAAGGGCTGATTTATCATGGTGTCTGTGTGAGGTGATATATTTACAGAGTCTTCTGTTGTTACTGTCAGCAGCAGATCTATAACACTCCCTTCTCTTCCTCAACCACCCAGTGCCCTCCACCCTGATTCTTCTCTCTCTCTCTGTCCACAAGAAGTCCTCCAATAAACCCAATGAAATAGGTGTTGAGTCTTTTGTGTTTCTTGACCGGTAAAAATGTAATTAGACCTCGGTCTTTGTTTAAGTCACAAAAACAGACACACTCACCACTGTCTTTATCTCAAAAGAGAAGAACTTTATGTCAATGAAGCTCTCATCATCATCAAACCCCAAAGCCTTTAGCACCTGTCTTGCGTGATTAAGATTCTAATTCAGAAAGCAACTTGGATGATTTTTGAAGGATAGAAATTGTAGATGTATGAGAGAATGTTTCCTGTGTGTGTGCCCACATCTACCTGTATGAGCCTGTTTGTATGGATCTTTGTACGTGTGTGTGTGTGTGTGTGTTTGTGTAGGTGGGTGGAAATCATTAGGATTCACTGCGTTCTTAGAGATGAGTCAGAGTCTGTTGTTATGAGACCTAATTCACCCCCTCAAGCTGCCAGCTTTTAAAGAGGCGTGATATTGTATTGGCAGTCATATTCTTTGACTTTCTGGCACAGCTACCTTAAAGAATACACACACTCGGTTGATAAATAAATAATGGCAGCATATATTTAATCCCTGATCCTCCAATTTTGCCTTTTCTGCACCCCCCCTCTCTGGGCCCATTCCAGGATCCATTATGCTCCAATTCCATCACATCATTAAATAGCCATCCTCATTTCTCATTCAGAGCTAGTGTATTTGTGTTTGGCATCCACATTTGCAACACTTCTTTTGTGGACCCCTCCATTTTAAACTTAAGCCATTTAACGGGTCAGAGAATAATTTTCCAGCTTTTCCTATTGGCTGAAATGGGACCATTGTTTTCATTTCATTTTGTTCCTTCAGGAAAATGGAAACTGTTAAGGACTGTGTCTCAAGCTAGCTGCATTCAATCGAAGGGGTTATTAAAACAAGGCATTCATTTAGGGGATCATTCAGTTTAGCAAGAAACTGACTGTGCTGGAGTTCTTTGTTATCATTAAAGACTCGTTTTTATTCAAAAGCTTTGATTCCAACTGCAGCTCCGACATCCTGTGGTTACAAATCATTCCTAATTATTGTTATTTGTACAGAATGCAAGTGCCCCAGTTCTTTATGCATAAAAAAAATCTCCCAAGGAGTCGATGTGAACTTTCTTTTTATTAGACATTACAGCCTTCTGACTCACACTCTCCCTCTCTCCCTCCTTCTCTCCCTCTTTCTCACCTGCCCTGCCCTTCACCTTCTCTTCAACCACTCTTACCTCCTCACTCTGTATCCCCTCTTTCTCATTCTCTCTGTTTCTCACTTTCCATCTCTCTTTCTCTTGTACCCTCTCTCTGTCTTGCTCCTTTCTCCTTCTCTTCTCTCTCTCTCTCTTCCTCTCTAACCTGCTCCATCAGCATGCCCTTTTCCTTGGTGGAGAAAGTTGCCTCTCCGGCACTAGAACAGACTCTGGGGAAGGAGTGAAAAGGGGAAAACGGTGAAGGAATTGCAGAAGGTGACAGCACTGACAACTGCAGTGGTACCTGCTCCTGGGGTGCTGATTCAGAATATTTTTTATTTCCTTTGGGGTGTCCATTTGTTCAATTTCTCCTGATGCTCTAGGTAAACAATTAAAGCATGTATTACCCCACACTCAGCATCTTCCTTGTGCTGACTCTCTCCCTGTGAATTTGGCACCAGGCCCAATAGTTTGCTCCTGCAGCCTTTTAAACCTTTTAGCAATGCAGATTATTGCTATTTTTGAATTTCATGGAGACTTGCAACCAGGGGCTTGTTGGATCATGTCCAAGATGAGAATCTGCTGTTGTAACCTGAAGCAAGATACTTAACATTCATTTCTTCAACCATTAGCTAGCTGTGAAAATATCAAACGTAAGTTGTGAAAGTTTCCCCGAAGAAATCAGTCAGCAGAGCAAACTAACAAAATAATAAAATATATTTACTGACACAGAAACATTGCTGACTGTTAATGAAAGTGTCAAGAAGTTATAATTCTGTCAGGACCACTGTCATCAAAGTAGAACTTTATTGACAATAAGGCAATACAGTTATGTTTGGCGGTATGGCTCTGTTCTGGAGCTCTCCCGCCAACCACGCAGCCCGCGTGGATAAGGCCGGGAGGCCAGCAGCCAAACCCCTAGAGGGTACACACAGAACAGATCCAGCAGCAAAGCAAGTTCTTAACACATAGGAATGGATAAATGCAAATTCTTGACGCATGGGGATGGAGCTGGGGTGGTGGAGGGGATTTACGAAGCAACGTGCAGCGCTTGCATGCAGGAGGAGCAGCCGAATGAGTAGAGGGAGGCTGTTTAAGTAGACCGCCCTGTTAGTGAATGTACTGTGATAGGCGAACATCACTCAGCTGAGCCATCAGCTGATTCAGCCGGAGCGCTTGACTCTCGTGGCCTGCCAGAACTACGCGATGCTCCATTTGTTGTTACGAAGCGTTCTTTTCCCTCACATATTGTGGATCGCACGTAATAGTTCTTGTGTAACTTGACACAACAATCAGTTTCTTTGTGCAGCAAGGGCCACCATGTCTTCTGTCTGGCCAGGCTCAGGGAGTGATTCACGCCTTTAATTACGCCTTTCGTCTGTCCAGTCAGGCCATCTCGACTCCTCTCAACTAAAAGGATAAAAATGGATTTAGAGGCTAAAAGGTCTATCCATGTCTCTTCCACCGATTCAGAGCCTGCACAACCCTGGCGTCCCCGGTGTGACCTCACAGTAAACATTTCACTCGCACACACTCTATACCGCTCAGTTATGTACACTAAGATAATTAGAAGTGCCGCGGTGGAAGGTAATTATATCGGTCAGGGCTCAAGGGTAATGCAAATTTTAATAATTATTTGAATTACAGCGAACGGGTAGCTCTTACCATGGGCATGCATACAGTGATCAAGGATTTGATTAGAGCACTCTCAGATTTAGGTTTTTTTTTTTTTAATAAATGAGGAGCACAGAAAGCACATTTTCCCATGCTATGGTGCCTGGTTCTGGGCACAGATGGGATCCCCGATGTTTGGTGCCCAGTTTTTGGGTAAAGATGGGAGCATGAAGCTGCTTGATCTGAAAGTGTGGGATGGGTTCAGAAAGGGGACCAGCTGTTTGAGGTAGGCTGAGCGAGTGTACCATTTTAAATCTGAAAAGCCAAGAGTAAAATCTTAAAATCAATTATTAATTTGACAGGCAGCCAGTGCAAAGATGCCAGGCAAGAAGTGTTGTGGGAAGTTTTTTTTGTTCGTTTGTTTTTGTCTTATAACAATTTCTTGCCCAAGCTACAGCTTACTTAGTGATTTTGTGGAAAGACTACTATGAAATCTATGAAATCTATTGCAATAATCTATCGTATTAGAGAAAGTTTCGAAGAGACAGGCAGGGTTTGTGGAAGTCTTGGACAAGAAATATGATTCAGGCAATGTGCATTTCTGAAATAAAAATTTGGTTGAATAAGCAAATCAAATCAATTAGCATAAAATAAATTTAAAAATAGATTAAAGCCGCAAGCGGCGTTGGGAGGGGTTTAAGCATTGGCACAATTGTGCCCCCTATGGAGCGATTTTTAAATGGTTTTGTCCTCATGATCATATACCTTCACCCAACGTATCTACTGCATCGCCATGGATGTCTCCTAGCCGCTAGACGTAAAGGCCTTTACTATGTCGTAACACTAAAGGCTGTTTTATACTTCTGCATAGTACATGTAAAAATGGGTCTGTGTAGGGGTTGTGTGCAATGTGCAGCATGTGCAGTTGCAGACCATGGCCGCGTTGAAGACGCATACTTCCTCAAGAAATTAAAAGCGCGTAGTTAGTAACCACTGCCCGCATATGCCGTAAAGAAGATGATGAATGAAAATCTTCTTCAAATTTGTCCATAATGCTGTTATTAGCAGATAATTTGGGTTAGCTCGATAGCTTTACCCGTTTCGCTGGTGTGTTTCAGTCGGGACTTAGATTGCTGCACACACGGAACCGTGGGGGGGGGGGTAAGGTAATCCAGGACAGCAGTTTGGATTACCTTACGATTGCACGATTGTAATAACAATAATATACAGTAATATAATACTATGTTTGACATTTATTCACATTTAAATCTTCTGTGTTTTATATATATATATATACTCACAAACACACACACACACACACACACATACACACACAATGGCAGTTGGTGATCTGAAAATTGGTAGAGCCTTTCCTAAAACTTTCGAAATCATTGGTCTCAAATTGTTTTCGTTAATTTTCCTTGATTAACAAGTGTGCCAGTGATCTGACTCATCAATTGGCAAGTAAAACAAAGCTTCCTGATTCCATTGTGTTAAGAGATGAAATGATAAATTCAATTAAGAAATAACAAAATGTGTGCTTCATGGTTGTTTTAAAATCTACCATGAACATTCTCGGAGTGTGTGCGGAGAAGGAAGAGGGCTACGTGTATCCACAAATAATGTTGATAAAAAGTGCAATGCAAATAAAAAGATTTTATGACTTGCTAAATGGCCCAATTGAGGACAGCTGGCTATATCTGATGGAATTGAACATTTTTGGAATTAATCGCTGTATTGTTAATCAAGGAAAATGACTGAAGGGTGAGACCAGTAATCAGTTTACATTACAAGTTCCCGGCCCCACCAATTTTCAGCTCACCAACCGCTGCTGTACATATATGTGTGCAGCAACATGTTTTAAATATATAAAGGAGTGCATCATGTCCATAATTAAGACACACATGTCCAACCAATCAATCTCTCTGAGAGCTAAAACATTCACCATATGTCCATTTCTGGCAATGCTGCTTGACCTGAATTGTCCCAGAAAAAAAGCCCAGCTATATGAAACGGTCTCAGGCTGTACTCTGCCTCGGGCAGTGTGCCCGGCAAATGAGGGCAGGGCTGCGGTGGCCCTGCCAGCCTGTCAGAATGCCAAGCCTACGCTCCTCTGTGCTGGCCATCAGTCTGTCAGTCTGCGCGTCTGATTCCTCCTGACAGTCGTCATCCAGCTGTCAGTCCTGTCATCGCCGTAGCGACATCCCATGCAAAATTGCAGACTGAGCCGGAGGAGCCACGGGGCGACGTCCCTGTCAGCATCAGTCATCCTTCTCTCACCGGCGCATCAGAATCTCCAACGCAGCTCTGGTTCAAAGTTTATTCTAAACACTTCATCGAGAAAAACACATAGTCATGCATTATTCATAACACTGTTGATGATACTATTGATATGATTCATATACTGTACTACAATAACATTTATCTTGTTTCAAACATTTGTGTGAATTAAAACAGTTGTTCTTAACTTTGCTTTATAAACAACTGCGATTTCTCTTCACAAGCAATTTTGTGATTTAATCTTTTCATTGACTGCTGAACCTGCCATGCCATGTTTGTAATGGAAAAAAACCAGACACTTGCTTTTCATCGTGAGTCAACTGTTGACTGAATCCAGGCCTTTGACTCTTTGCGCATTCCGCCTACGTACATAATCTTTTTGTGCTTGTCCACATGAAGAAGAATATTGATTTCTCTGCCTTCATACATATTTGTAATCACGGTGCAGTGATATTGGGGAGTCATTTTGTGGTCCAGAGGCAGAGTCGTGCACTTCTGTATGAGAGGGCTAGATTTAGCTGCTAATGATCTCAACTGCACATTAGTGCAAACGTGTGTGATTGCGACAGTCTGCTCAGCACATTGATACCCAGCGTGTCTTCCCACTCCTTGATTACGTGCGATTTTGAGGGCAAATGACTCCTTGTTTGCGGTTTGCAGGTGGTTACTTCACTTTGTTTGTGACTGATTACTTAATTAGCATCCAATCTTCAAAGGGAAGGTGCAAAAGCCTCAAGGGAAGATTAGTCTCAGTGAGGATCTGGGTCCAAATCAAGACTGCGATGAGTGTCATAAAAGCCCTGCAATTCAAATGATGAAAGCCACAATTTAATGCAAGCAGCAACAGCAACAAAAAATACTTCAGTTGAAAGCCGTGTTCTTTCAATGGCAGAAAGTTGTTTATTTCAATATTATTTTAAAGTTTAGCAGCCTTATGGCAACATGGCGATCTAAAGTTCTTTTAGATTAAACCTGACACACTTAGGCTGTTAAAAGTTCTGTAGCGCTTATTGCAAAGAGTAGACTATTAACCATGGACCCAAACTGCCTCCCTTGTTTTCAGCAATGCAACAGTTGATTGGCTACACTATCTTGTGCGTTCCCCGCACATTTTGATTACCCAGTTTTACCACTGAAAAAGAGAATTCCTACTGGGTAAAAAAAAAAAAAATTGCTCAGCAGAAACAACACAGAAATCATTCCTGAAGATATAAGGTATCTCTATTATAGTTCCTGAAAGAACTTGCTGCTCTCTTCTGTCTCGATATCTATTTTCTAAGACTATTTTTTGCTGGCAGATTTGTAAAGCTAAAAAATCCTCTGAACTCTAGCATCCTTATCTCGGTCATCATTCTCAGAGATAACTGGAAGTCAAAACCTTGAAGGTCAGTATGTGGTGTCACAAGGACTAACTTGGCCTTGACTGCTTTTTCAGTCTTCCTTGGAAGGGAACAAGTTAGCATTATTCTTAATTACACATCTGATTATTTTAAAATATTGTGTTCATTTTTATACAGTCTATAGTTCACACTCAAAGGCCATATATTCATGATACCCAACAAATAAACCTTGCCTGTTAATTTCACAGTGTGTCTTTATGAAAGGGAATGATTTCATATTGGTAGAAGAGATGTAACAGGGCTTAACTGTGAGAATACTGCTAGCTTGTGTTCCTTGTTACCTATGTTGGAGTTACTCAGTGATAATCTCTTATTACCAAATTAGTTAGAATGAAACTGCACATGTATAGCTGCAACTTAATTTAAAGTGTTACTCATTTTTACACTCTGAAACTTTAAGAAGTGACTTGATAGTTTAAACCAGCCCACAGAAATTTGGTTACTTCACTTCCTCCTTGCTTTTAGGACAGGGCTGCCCAACTATATTTTTGGAGATCTGTAGGTTTCCACTCCAACCCTAACAAAGCACACTTCATTCAACAGCCAGCTAGAGAGCTGTTTGAGGTGCTAATTAGTAGAATCAGGTGTGCTAAATTAGGGTTGAAATTAAAACCTACTGTCCAGGATCAGAGCTTGGCAGCCCTGCTGTAGGAGCTATCATGCCAGGATCGACGGGCCGCTTGCCTTGTAACTGCATAAGGGAAGGCAGACCTCAGCTCCACCAGTTCTTTCCTGTTTGCATACTGTGAATCTGATGAGTCCACCAACTGCTGGTTCTCCACCATTCTGGTTCTAAGAAAGACTTTGAAATGGCAAGAGTGACTGGATCTGGCCAGTTGTGCTCCTGTGAGGTTAGCATACAGCTCTTATGTAGCTAATGATTGCTGGCACTTGGTTTTGAGGATGAAATGAGCAAATGGCTAAAAAGGTGAATTTTATCATGTTGTTTAAATATGTTAAATGTTGAATGAGGTCTTATAGAGACATCCATCCTATTTCAGATTGCTTTAACTAGCAATTAAACCTTGTAGAAGACTTGTATCACATCAGAAAAACTAACATGGTTAATGCAACTTGGCTCCTTGCTAAGAAGTTGAGGCTGCTTGCAGACTCATTAGATATATTAATATAACAACAGATCTTTGCTAATCTGGCTAACACAAAGACATAGCTATTGACAATTTTGAGAGTGATAACACATTTATACTTGTTATACCTACTTTTACAGTCATTTACTTTTTTTTTTTTTTTTTTTTACTTAGTCCATATGAGTGGTGGATCTATAAGGTTGGTCTTCCCTTGTTTTTTCACATGGTACTTTAGTCCAGCTAGAGGTCACAATAGTCTCTTTGTCTAGTTGCATAGACAAAGAGACTATTGTGGCAATTATTTTACCAACTTAAATTATTGAAGTAATTGCCACTAATTGAGCACAGACAATGATTGACAGCAATGTTTACAAGCGACACAAGTGTTAAATTCAGTTGGATTACTTACTACCATGCTGCTGTATTTTAAAATGTTGTACAGGGGCATGATAGGGTTTGGTATAAGCAGTGCGAAATACCCACATTAAAAATGAGAGCAGTTGTATAACATTTAATTTGCACATTATATATATATATATATAAGAAGTTGTATAAAGAGAATTTGATTCAACTAACTAACTAATCATGATCTTCAATCACAAAGACCTTAAGTAGAATCAGGTGTCTTAGTGTGGGGCTAAATCAAAGTCCTGCAATCATGCTGATCCTTTTCAGATGAGATTGGACACCCCTGCTTTACATGGATGGGTCCTGGAGAGCAGCAGAGTCTGCTGATTTTAGTTTTTTCTTCAAGATCAGTGACTAATTCAGACCCAAGCAACCAGATGACCTAAGTTCACTGTGTAATCAACTGCTTCAATTGATCAATTGCTGTGCTACTTAAGTTCCAAGTAACAACGCAAGCCAGCAGACTCTGTCTCTCCAGGACCAGGAGTGAAGCCCACTGACTCAATGATATGCTTTACATAGCATTTAAACTTCCATGTTCACTTTCCTTCCTGACTCTCCCCATAGTAGGTCAACTAATTGTTTATGAATGTCTCAATTATAAAAAACTTTGGAAAACCATTGAAATTCAAGTTTAAATCCCTATAGGAGGAGACGCACTGGTGACCCTAGCTATAAGACTCCAAAAGCCCTTAAAATGTTACAGGAAATCAAAAATCCCCTGATTGGCTTTTTCACAACTTTTTTTTCTTTTACAGTGAAAAGAACAGATGGGGAGCCTGATGCAACTTATAACTTGCATCGCAAGCACCTTTCGAACAGAGAATCAGCAGCCTTGTTTCTCAAAATAGTTTAAGTCCACATGTTTCCTTGCCTGGTTTTCATACTGTAGTCACATTTGTATTACATTGCATTATTATTTTGCTTTGCAGACAGTCTTGTTGAGGGCGTCACCCTCCACATTTTATAATCCAATTAGACAGGCTTGATTTTAATTGGTGCAATTGAGCTTAAGAGCTTTTTCTAACAGCACAATCGCAGCCCTCTCCAAACAGCTGTCCAATCAGTTTCTGACTGTCTCTTCATTTAAAGTGTCTGTCTCTACTTGCACAACTACAAGAGTGATACTTACATCTACCTATTTTTAAAGAACCCTTCAAGTTATGACTAATTCAGAAAAACCTCTTAAAATATGATTATCATCCCTCTCCTCTCTCTTGCTTTTTCTTTCTCTCAGTACATATGCATCATTCTATATTTTGTCTTTTTTATCTTTGAAGTGACAAAACGGGGGTTCTTGTTTTATACATTGTTCAATTGCTTTTTTCTTAATCTGTCTGTACCCTGAACATGTGTGACCCTCACTTTCTCACTGCAGCTGCACACACATTTCTCTCATTCAGCATCATTCAGTTTTTTTTTTTTTCTCTTCCTCTTGGCATTTGCCTATTTACCTTTTTACAGTTACTAATCTAGTTGAGTTCAAAGCATGTGTGTGTTTTGCATCCATTTACTTCTGTTCTAGGTTTTTTGTTTTTTCTCAGGTTTTGTCTTGTGTGTCCCCTGCATGGATCAGACTCATTGCCCTAGGAATGGGTATTGATATTAGATGGAGAATGATTGTATTTTATTGTTAAAGCTCATCACTCACACAGCTCTCTGGAACTGCATTCACTGATTACACTCTCTCTTGCATACACACACTCTCGCTCTCTTTCTCTCACACATACACACGCACACACACCCATAACACAACAACATATATGCACAAATATTCAGTTATTGCACACCAGCACACATACTCAAAAAGGCAGACACACACCAGGAACTCATGCAGGCACATGGCAGACTATTTTACATACACGCACACACACACACTCTGGTGACCCATTTTCTGGCTCCCTGCTTCATCGCATCCAACCCCAACACACCCATTTTCACTCTTTCTTTCTGTCTTCTACTCTCCATCCATCCATTCTACCCAGCCCATCCTATGCACCTCTCCCCTTCCCCCCAAACTCCCCTGTCTCCCCCAACTCCACCTGCCCCCCAGCATGCTGAGGTGAAACACATGGCCCATTTCTCTCCCTTCTGGCCTGTTCCTGTCTTACATTTATCATCACTATTTCATTCTCCTCCTTTCCCTACCTGCATCCCTCTCCTCCTCTCTTCAGTTTTATTGTTTTTCTGTTCCATCTCACAAGCAGTCTCTTCCTCCTGTCTGTTTTTACCCCATCCTTACCTCAATAGGCTTTAAAGTTTGCATAATTCAATTAATGACGACATAATTTAAAGGACAGCAAGCCTTCAACTGAATTGCCAAATTAGAATTTTATATGCCTATGTATTTAATTAATGATATGGTCTTGATAACAACATGGGAGAAAGTTGACCCTCTAGTTTTTCCCTATAATTATTATTTTAAAAAATATTTATGAATGTTTATTTTGATCCATTTTTCTTACACTTAAAAAAAAATTTGCTAAATTTTTAATGCAGAATCTCTCTCTTGACCCAGCTTCATCAGTGCAATGTCCTCTGCCAATTAGATTGTATAGGAGCACATGTCCTCCTTTGATAGCTGCCAACCTCTGGTTCTGTAATCCACCAGCTGAACTCTGTAATGTGAAAATTATGAAAAAGAGGCAAATTGATAATATAAGCGTCAAAGTGACCCCAGGCATTTGCACAAATCTGAAAGGGCTAGAGTAAGCTGGTCCAGAGTGCAACTGCGGTGGTGCCATAGTAACCAAGACATTTATGAGATTAGAGCTCATGGTACTTTGAACGTTAAGTGCATTCGGTTGATATATAGCCCTTCAGTGTGGGCAATAAGAGCTGGATGAAGAATTCCCCATTTGCAGTTCTCTCATGTAACCACTGTGTTGCAGTGTTTCACAGAGAACTACATATTATTTGTCTGCCGAATCTTCTCTTTGTCTACACTTGGTCTTTTCTCTGTGCGTCCATTTCCTCCCATTTTTAAGTTCCACTCATTCCTGAGCTCTCTCTGTCCCTGTTCACATTCTGTAAACTTTTCTCTAAACAGAAATCGATACTCTTATACTTATGGTCGTTTCTGTCACATCAAGCCTCTCTTTGTCCTTCAACTGCAATTTTCAGTTTTTTAAAAAGGCTTAATTTTCTTAACTTTTCTCCCCCTCATTGTCCCTCTCCTTGACCCTGAGAATGACTTTTTGCCCCGCACACTTATCTTCCATGTGCTTTTCTCAGTCTGTGAATTGATATTGATTTGAAGACATGTTGTTGTCAGAGACTGACTGACCTTGGTCTTCTTACCCTTCCCGGTCTCAATAACCTGGATTGAATATGAAGTGACAAAGGGGTGTATGAGTGAGGGATTTGACGGGGGGCGATTTCCTTCCATGGGCTGTTTTCATTGCTATTTATCCATGATAAATAGTAATGAAAACAATTTATCCTTGTTGCTGCCACATTCTATTTGTTATGTAGACAGAGGGGAAGCGGAGAGAGTAGCAGACGGAGACGGGATCATGAGGGGATTTGTATGGTGAGTCGGCCGCTCTCAAGACTGCACGACACATCTTCCCAGCCAAAACTTTTCTGAATCCGTCCCAATTAGTTTTCAAGAGCCTCTTACCCTTTTCTCTACTCGCCCTGTTCTCCCTCACTATCTCTCTGTCCCTCTCATTATCGGCGGCCTTCTCCCAAACAGTAAAAACTCAAATTGAAAAGGACACATTCAAACTTAAAGACAGTATAAGGTTGCATGAAAACAACAGCAAGAAAACACAACATGATTTAATGTGATGTACAATGATCATTTTTCTCTGCTACCAACATAAAGCAGCTCCAGTTCTCCAGAAGGAATAAAAAAAAAAAAGGTTTCTCCATATTTGTCAAAATTGAGAAAATAGAGGAAGCATTTAGGGAAGAGGGGGTAGGTGTTGGGGAAGAGGGGGTAGGTGTTAGGGACGAGGGGGGTAGGTGTGATTTGGCTGCCTGTTTCGCATTCAGATACGGTGCAGTTATTTTTCAGCCTCTTGAAGCTGGTGGTGTGAGCACAGATTCTTCTTCCAGGAAAGTCAGACCTGGCTGCGTCCATATGGCCAGGCCGTGCTCACTGAGCCTTTATTTTGCCTGAGTCCTTTACAGTTTTTCATCGGTTTCCACGGTCTGGTAATCTCCCTGATCTTTTATGGGCATTTTTACGACCTTGTTACTGCGCTGTAATTTAGCGTATTCCAATGGACGGTGGCTGAACAGAGCAGCTCTTACTTTGCATGGTGAGTATCGGGACCAGCTGATGGAAGCCATTATTTCCTGGTCTCTGTTTTTGCTATTTTCAGGGCCTTGTGATATATGAGTGGGGATAATTGTCTTTTTAGACGTCTTCATGCTGTTATTACCTTTTTAACTCCTGATATTGACTAAATTCTGCCGTGTGTGCATTTTTTGGAGCGTTCCATTGCATTCTTATGCGATTTGAATGTTTTGCAATACGTTTTAATAAAATGTTCAGTATCTATTCTATTCTATGTCTCTTGAGATTTGGATCTTTTCTGAACACCATTTCATTATTTTTTGGAACAACCACCAGGACTCAGATCTGGCAATACTAATCCAGAGCCCGAAACCTGAGTTTGAAGGTAATTATAACAGTGTGATCAATTTCTTGAGATCGATGCTATAGGACACAATGCAGGAATTGAGCGTACGCTCTCTTCCTCTCTTTCTCGCGCTTTCCTTTAGTTTAACAAACTGCCCTGTCACTCAGACCATGGCAATCGGCAGGGGTCCCAGCAGGATGGATCCATCTTCAAACGGTGTAACAGTAAATCCCCTGTCAGCTCAGCACTTCAATTACAGAAAACAACAGTAATATACTGTTCCCTTCACACCTACAGCACAGAGTACTGAGGAATATACGTGACAGATGACCCAGCCCAAGTGTGGCTATTGACCCTCACCCCAAGTCCAGCTATGCACCAGGAAGCACTCATTGATCTCCTCAAAAGACATCCATCTACACACTTTTGGAACATATTGAATCCTGATATGTTCATTCACTGTGTTTTTTTTGCTTCAGCTCTGTAAAAGGGACATTTTTGATTTTGTGGGCTTCAGTGCACCTAATTAAATTGCATGTTCTGGCTCACTGGAAAAATGCTGATTTGGAGAGTTGCAAATAAGAGACTGACACGCACTTTTTTTCTAGCTGCACGCCATGCTCAATCCTGTGAAATAAAAAAGTTTAGACACTTAATTTCATCAGTTAAAATAACAAATTAAATTCAATTTGCTCGCTTTACCTCATTAAGTAATTAAGTGAATACCATATTCTGATGAATGATTACATCTTTTATAAGCCTTTGGAATAATTGATGGTAGAACACACTGACATCTGAGATTTTTTCTCATCGCCTGGCGATGAGTCACATTAAACCCCTCCCACAAAAAATAACAAGAAAACAAAAGCCTGTATACAATGTGCACATGACAGACGATAGACTGACATTTTGACAACAGGAGAAGCATGCTATAAGATCATAGATTCCATGACCTGACTGACAGTGATGCATCGTGCCACATTTTAAAACAACGTGCACTTAAAGACAAACGCTCACAGTCCAGCAGACTTTCACTTTCTTTGTTTTGCTGTTGAATTTGAGCAGGTTTGAAAACCTAGGTAATCCAGTGTAATCCTGTTTTTGTTGCTGCTATCCTTTTGATTAACTATTAATAATTGTTTCCTCAAACGTATTTGGACACAATTCAATTTTGCCTTGTTGGCATTTATGTCTTTTTCCCTCAAATGGTTTAGTTTCAATAACCAAATGTTCAGTTTTTCAGGAGTTTTCACCTGTCAGTCTCATTATAATTTAACCAATTACAAATTGTTGCCACTTCCTAAAGGAAACATTCGTTAAATAACGCATTACAGAAAATAAAAGCAGTTGATTTGAATAATGAAAAGATGTGTGATCTGAATATTAGACATTTACTCTTCCTGGCATGCATAACCGTTTTATGATTCTGGCCTTAGGAAGGTAAATGAGATTTATTTCATAAATCAGGGGATATGAAAAAGTGTATTATTAATTTTCAGCTTGTTAAAATTTTAAAATTTATAATGACATTCAATTTTTTAAAACCCCTATATCAAAGGCCCCATCAATCTGTTTGTGTGGTAACGGTTCTATGTATTTTGCAACTTAATTGTTGCACATAAATAATTTTGCCTTTCTGCATCGCCAAGTGGCCTGTTCAACTTGAGAACTCCAATTTAACCCGTCTCCCTGCGATGTCGAAGTATAGGGAGAGAGTGCTGTTACGGGTTCTGCACACCCACTTGGTTTTGACATTTTACGGGGAGAGGCTTTGATCTATGGCTGGTTTCAAAGCCCCCGCAATGCTTCAGTCTGTGTCCTCTACCTGCTCTGAGAGTGAGGGAGTGAGGGGTTTTGGGTAGGGGCGGCAGTGACCACAGCAGGATGGGGGGGGGGGACAGCTGATTGAAGTTGAAATGGAGGCACTTCTATTCGGCACACAACATTAGACGTGTGGGCACTGGCAGTGTGCCTGAGTGGTCATTAGCGGCGGTCAGTGATGTGGAGAGAAAAGAAGGCTCATAAAAATCAGGGCTGCCAGATCTTTTATCCCCCCCCCACCCCACACACACGCACCCCTCCCCCAACGACCTGCTTTTTACATCCTCGTTAAATCACCTTCATTAAATCACACCACGGCGAGGAAACTAGCTCAGGGTCATTCTCATGAACATTACCTTATATGATACCTGAAGGTCTAGTAGAGCATAACGTCAAGGTTAATTGTTTTTTATTTTTATTTTTCTTATTTTTACCCCATATCAACATGCACATCTGCACATTTTTCACACATCAATACTGTTTAGGTACACCATTATTATTTTTCAATTATGTTTGATTAACCTTTTTGAGTATTCCATGATATTTGCTTCTTGTTATATTCTGTAATGTCTGCCTGTGATTTGTGAGAGAGCAAGAATATGAAATAATATGAAAAAAGAGATCCCTCCAAAATACCCAGTTTCTGTATATTTGTTTCTACTGGTAGCTAATGCATGTTCTTTTAAATCTAGAGTTAAATGAAACATTATTGGGCCAGTGAAACATTTTCTTGTTGTTTTGGCTCTGTACTCCATTACTTTGGATTCGACATAAAACAATGAATAAGAGGTTAATGTGCACTGTTGGCTTTATTTGAGGGTATATGTATCCGTATTGGGTGATACTTATAGGAATTTCAGCCCTTTTTATATATAGCCCCCCATTTCAGGTGAACGAAGCAATTTCTTTGCCTGGGGTGCGTCTTTGCATCATTACTTTAGAACTTTTGTTAGCTTTCTTGTGCATAGAGTTGATTCTTGGTGTGCAATTTACATTTGCATTTGTGAATAAGTATCAATGCCAGTAAAGCAGGCTATCATGAGGCTGAACAATCAGAATAAATTTGAGACACTGGGTCTGTCAAAATCAACTGTTTGATACATTGTTAGGAAGCAATGATGCACGTGTGAGCAATAGCAAAAAACCTGGTAGACTACAGAATACCACTGTAGTGGATGACCAAAGAATACCTTTGTGAAGAAGAACCCCCTTTCAACTGTCAAGCAGATCAAGAATGCTCTCCAGAATGTAGCCATAAACGTGTCAAAGACTATCATAAAGAGAAGACTACACCAGCATAACTTCAGAGGGTTCATGGAAACATGCTAACCACATCTGCAGAACAGCCAGGTTAGAGTTTGCTAAAAAAAATACATTAAAAAAACAGTACAGTTCTGGAACAATGGACAAATGACATGAGTTAATCTGTACCAAAGTGATTTAAAGAGAAAAGAAGAGAACTCAATGTGATCCAAAGCACACCCATCTGTGAAACATGGTGTAGATAGTGTTATGGCTTGGGCATGCATGGCTGCAACTGGAACTGGCTCACTTGTCTTTATTGATGATGTGACTGCTGCACAGGAACATCTAATCTGCTCAGATCCAGCCCAATGCTTGAAATCTTCGTGGAGATTACTGCTAAAGCTGCTGAAGCAACCAAGCAGTTTTTCAGGGCCAAAAAGTGGAATGTTTTTCACCGACCAAGTCAATCACTCGTCCTGAATCTAACTGAACACACAATTCACTTGCTGACGACAAGGCTGAAGGAAAAATGCCTCGGCAACAAACAACAACTGAAGCTAGCTGCAGTACACACCTGGCAGAGCATCACCAGGGAAGATGCCCAGAGTCTAGAGATGTCTATGGTTTGCAGACTTCAGGCAGTCATCAAATGCAGAGTATTTGCAACCAAGTACTTAATTTGATTATATCATTTTAAGTCACAACTATACAAATTGTGGCATTCTACCCTCATTTAGTCTGTAATCATTATCATCTGGAATGAGGATGTTATTTGGGGCTAAAGAGCTTAAATGATCAGTTTACATACTTGGCCACTAAAGTCAAGACTGAGACATGGCAGCTGGCATTCTGGTAGGTTTAGCCCACAGCCTTTAGCACTGAATGGCTCATGCACATCGAGTTCTCAATATTCTGAGATGGATGTACAGTATAATAATGCATTGCAGAACACCGCCATCTAGTGGGAAAATTGCATTAGTGATATTTGCACAATTCAATTATTCCATTGATTTATTTGTCTTCAGTCAACCAAGCCAAATCTTTGTTTTATTGTGCTCTCAGCTAATCACATACTATGCTACTGTGGCTGCTTTATTTAGGGAAATAAAATTAAATGGAAAGAAAATAATTTTAACTGGAAAAAAGGAAAATTATCAGCTGATCCTTTTCTTAGGTCACTGACGTGACTCCTGGGGGAAAATGGAATATTTCAAGCTAAGTAGGATGATGATACTTTAAACATATACAGAGGAAATAAAAGAAATAAAATAAAGCCAGCACTTTTTAAGGTAGAAAAATAATTCAGGGGATGTACAATGTTATATCCAGGTCAGAAGGCGTGATGTCTCTAACATAATATAGTTGAGGCCAAAAGTTTACATAGCCCTAGGCTAAAGATATTCAAACTCAATTTTTCACAACTCTGCACATTTCATGTTACCATACATTTATTTTGTCAAATCAATTAGGGCATCTGCTTTGTTCACATCAGAGGTAATTTTAAAACAATCGATTAGAGGCAGATTTATTTCAGCTTTAATTCATTATATGAGAATTCCAGTGGGTCAAAAGTTTACATGAACTTTTTTAGTATTTGGTGGCATTGCCTTTTAATTGCTTAACTTGAATCAAACCATTGGGGAGTCTTCCACAAGCTTCTCACAATACTTTGACAAATGTTGCCCATTCCTCCTGACAGAACTCGTGTAACTCAGTCAGGGCCTCCTTGTTCACGCTTTTTCAGTTCAGTCCACATTTTCTATGAGATCCAGGTGAGGGCTTTGTGATGGCCACTCCAAGACTTTCACTTTGTTGTCTTTAAGCCATTTTGTTACAACTTTGGAGGTATGCTTAGGATCATTGTCCTGCTGGAATACCCAGTTGCGACCAAGTTTTAATTTTCTAACTGATCTCTTGGGGTGTTGCTTCAGTATTTGTAGATAATCCCCCTTCCTCATGATGCCATCTATTTTCTGAAGTGCACCAGTCCCTTTTCCATCAAAACACCCCCACAACATGATGCTGCCACCCCCATGCTTCACCGTTGGGGTGGTGTTTTTTGGATTAAAAGCCTCACCCTTTTCCCTCCATACATAGCACTGATAATTATGGCCAATGATGTATGTAAACATTTGACCCACTGGAAATCTGATACACTACATAAAAGCTGAAATAAATCTGTCTCTTCGCTATTATTTTGAAATGACCTCTTATGGAAATAAAGTAGATACCCTAATTAACTTAACACGGGACATATATGGTAACATGAAATGTGTAGAGTTGTGAAAAATTAAGTTTGAATGTCTTTAGCCTAGGTGTATGTAAACTTTTGGCCTCAACTGTACATACAACGCATTTATGATTATGTTTTACTTAACTTGGAATTACTTTTTTATTAACAAGTGTATTCACTCTCTAGTCGATACTTAGGTCTTTGGCAGCAATTACAGCTCTGAGTCTTATTGCATATGCCTGCATGAGCTTAGCAAATTTAGATTTAGGAATTGTTGCCCATTCCTCTGTGTAGGAGGATTTGGTCTAGCTCTGCCTAGTTAGATGAAGTGCATTAATGGACAGCGATTGGATTTTAGTCTGGGCTTTTCCTGGGTCATTTGAGATTACTGAACTTCTTGTTGTTAAGCACGTTTTTAATAAAGTGCTGTTTCATTTCCCATTGATTATCATGTTCCAACAGGACAATCAATGGTAGGTAGGCACTTTCTGAATGCACTGTAAAAAGTCATAATGTAGAACTTCTCCCGACCTTCATTTTTAATATTAGAAGTTCTTATATTTATGTATGTTTGGTGTAATTTTGCTAATGCTGCAGTAACTCTATGAATCTTGGCCAATTTAAATCCACCATACTCCTAGTGGGACAAAACCAATGCAAACTCCCATTATTTTCTTACATCAGGGCAATCAAAGCTGCAAGAGAATGCAAGATAATGAGTAGCTAATTACATATATGCGAATAGTATACATGAAAACATGACACAGGTATCTTATACATGAATAGGACCATGCTGAAGGAAATATGTATGAAATTCAAGAGATGCCATTTTTATCTTGGGATATTTTTAAAATGTCAGGCTCGGTGAGAAGTACCTCGGCTAACTAAACAGCATGAACTGATTACCTGTTGTAAAAAAACAAGAACACACAGTGCCATTTGCGCAAAGGACCACTCTTACGTACAGTAACATCCCCCACATTTTAGCTACTTCAGTTCTAATAGCTCCCCCTTGTGGAGTATCTTCAGCCCACTAAACTTGAGCAAGTGAATGAATGAGTGAGTGAGTCCATAAGGTGTTTTGCATGTAAAAATACTAACTGTCTTAATGTGGCTTCAGAACATGTAGGCCATTACTCATCAGTCAAACAAAACAGAGCCCTTGTATATCCCAGCAATGTTTTTTTTTCCTGCACCACCGTGTCTAAGATGGGAACATGTGAATTAATGTTGCACTGTTCTCCCTTTGAGACATTGTGAGACGATAGATTTTACAATCCCATGGGTTGTGTTCTTCATTGCAGTTTCCTCAGGTTGTCATGTATACTCAGCAATTAATTAATAGTGTAAAGTGGGTTTGCTAGCCGATAATCGCTTTTGATGTCGACAGCCAGATCTGGCGCCAGAGAGAGGACAAAGCACGCCAGACAAAATGTGTGCAAGATTTAGAACCGCATGTGCATTATTTATAATAATCAATGAATTGCTTCATTAACTAGCAACGGGGGATTTAGCAGCAATGTCAATCTGTGTTCATTTTGAGGACAGCATCCTTGTTTCTAAACAGAAATGATTATTTTAAAAGAAAATATTTATTTTACCCTTTATATATACTGACTTTATTTATACAAAATTTTATATGAATATTGACTTGGTCCATATGGCTTATGCAAGGGGATCTATTCAAAATGAGTTACGATAAAGACCATTAAATATAAAACATTGTGTGTAAATATTAAGTGCCATAACCTGAGTCTTTAATCTGTCATGTGGGTGTGATGCAATTGAAAATGAGTTGTTATATTAAAAAAAAAAAAAAAACATTTTCTGAAAAAACTAATTATGATGGAGCAAGATCTCGGAGGCACATATTTCATAGTGGTTTTGGTTTTAATAACATGGATGGGAGGACACTGAAAATATTTTGACATCCCTAATCAAACTTTAAAAAATAAAAAATGCTGCAGCACAACTTAGGAGAATGTCCTTTCGGGTCTGCCAGTCATATGGATCTGAAGCTTCTCAGAAATATTTGGCATAAACAAATCAGAAAAAAAATCTAGCAAAGCATTTTGATTTCCACATTAGTTTCAAATACCAATAGCCATAGTATGACCTAGGAAGTTTGTTCTTTACAGTACTCTTGGGTTTTAATCTGCCTAACGAATGGATGGGATGTTTTTGACAAGTATTTATAGAGATATTCATGATAAATTATTTCTCTGTGCACTTTATAATGGTCCCTTAGCACAGCCCCCATCACACTGTTTTGAATAATTGTCAACTATCCAATATCCAAAATGAAAATAACTCTACAGAAAAAGATTCTCAAATAGGAAAAGAAACCCACTCCTTAGATGGAGAAACATGACATTGAGTTCGCAATGAGTGTTTAGAGAAATAAACTGATTCTGTGTGTTACAGTTACACATAGAACGTCTTGCTTAGCTTTTCTTACTTAGCTTAAGCTACTTCATATGCATGTGTCAACCACCTGGTTAACAGACATCTTAGCTGTTAAGGGTTCACATTTTTGCCCACATGAGAATTTATGTTCTTCATTGCATTTCCTATGTAACATAATTTAAAAAGTTTGTTATTGCTTATTTAGGCTGATGAAAGCGTATAATGTTCATAAATGTATTAGCCCAAGGCTAACAGTTGACACAAAGGTTTGGTTGAACATCAAGCCCCTCAGCAATGAGCACATAGTGAACTGCATTCTCTGAAGTGTATTTCCACATAAATGTAGCAAATATGAATTTCAATTAGCAGGATCAAGCAGTAACAGTGACACTCAAAGTTGCCAGGTAACAACATGAAAGCAAACCGCTCTCAATGCTGCTGGTAGTATCAGAGGCATTTACATTACCAGTACACAAAACCATATGAAAATGTTCATCGGGTGATGGTGAATTGAAAATAACTATTTGGCAGCATTGTAGTTTCACGGTCATGTCTGTGTAAAAATAAACTTAGAATTTTAAATAAAAATAGACTTTCAGGTGGTAAAACAAATAATATTAATATTTTGCAACACTAATTGTGAATCTGTTTACTCTGCCTGCCACAACCCCCTTCTCCCACTCGGACACACACACATTTTATATTGGAAATGTATCTAGAACACATTCCAAAATCTGTTTGTGGGCATCTAATCATTTAGTTATAGGCCATCTATATAGTTTTGTTTTGTTAGCGAAAAGTACAAATTGGTCTTGTGACTACTTGAGAACTACAACTCAGCATGAACCTTGACAAAATGCATAACTGTCTCCATTGAGAGGAGACTGTTTTCATAACAAGAAGCACACAGAAATACAGACAATTAGCCCATATAGAGAACACATGTTGAGTTTATACAATTCACAAACATTTGCCTCCAGGAAATTGAATAAAGGTCACTACTTGTAAAGACATGACCTTTATGGATGGACAACATCTTTCAAAGTTGTCCCACAGGATAAATCATTGCAGTTTATACATCTATAACATTTCTTAATGGTTGCAGGGTGCTGGCATATACATTACTGTCTGTAGTCTGACCCATTCCAGGCCTGCTTACAGACGGTGGTGTGTATGCTTGTTACACACATTACTCTCAACGTGGAATGTGGTCTTCCAACTGCGTGATTAAATTAAGTTACAAGAAGTGTCACACTACTGAAGAACTTTAGAAATGTATCTAAAATAACAGCGTTTCCATACCAATGTGCTTTTCACCTGAGTGACAACCCCATATCAGCGCCCAAACTCTGCCACCATAAATGCTACATGTCAAGATATTTGAGGGACCTTCTTACCTCCATTTCACAGAGAACCAAGTGCTGTTTTTCTGTCAGCATTTTCCCTTAAGCCATTTATTGGAGAAATGCCTTTCTTTTCACATCATAAGACCATGTTTGCAACTATGAAATGATGTGAAAAGACAGGTTTTAGTAAAAAGGTGATAAATTGTTTTTTTTTTTTCATTGTCTTGGTATGCATAAGCATTAGTCACATAAATCAACAAGCCAAGAAACAAACAGTGACTCCCCAGAACATGTGCTGATCTGTCGGCTTCCATTAAAGGTTTTTAATTTTTTTTTTTTTTAAGATCCTGAGAAAGAACATTGATTCCTCTGTGATATGCAACATCTGACCGACCGGTCTCTGTGGCCCACACTGGAACATGTCAGAGTACAAAAAAGCAAAATAAAATTATTTTTAAGATTTAAAAAAAAGACACAAGGTTGTCAGAGCTCCTTGGACCACCACAGTTTGGCTGTGCAGTTATGCAATGCAGTGGGTGCAGAAATACGTACTCACAATTCCAACTCTGAAAATACATATCTCAGTTGAATAAATGACACATTATGTGCTATGCCTTGGTCAGGCACTTGTCTTGTTTTTTATGTTTCTCTTTCCCAACCTCTCTATCCTGCATCTACCTCAGGTCTCACTCCATTGGTTCCAGTGCTGTCCAATCCCTGTTTCCACAACCCATCTGTGCTTCTCCAAGTGGTCCACACAACTGAACGCCCACAGATGCTTTTTATGCCACTGTTGAGAACCAACCTCTCACCAGAAGAGGACCCCATAAAGTCAATATACAGTGAAAATCTATTAAAATAAAATCCCCATCAACTCAGGAAAAAGCGTGAAACTTCTCAGAAAGCTCACTGGCTCTTAAAATGTGAGGAATAGGCGTGGCACCAGTGATCAACAATAGCCAAATTGTTTACGTTATGAGACAACCACTCTGTACAACCAAACTATTTACACACACACACACACACACACACGCACACGCACACAGGCAGACACACACACACAAACAGACACACACACACACATATATTTATATATCTATGACTATGGAGCAAGAAGTAGTGACCGAGAACACAAAGGATTGAAATGAAGCCAATGTTCATACTAAATCTGGATTACTGAGTTGCTGCAGCATTTAAGATGGTTGCTGCAGCATTTGACCTGGTTAAAGGAAAATTTCAGGCAATATCAAATCTGAATCTATTCTACAAACACACACGATCGATGGGGAATTAAAATGGCTGATATGAAAAAACCTATTGAGGAAAAACTAAATAAATAAATGAACCATTCAAGGTGTGCTTACTCCAGGCGCCATGACAGCCGTTGTCTTTTCTCATATAGGGAAATCAAAGAACACAGTGTCCGTACAGTTGAGCTTAGTGGCCAACTCATTCAGTAATCACCAGTGAGATAGCAGCACGTTTTAAAAACCCACTGCATTTAAAAAACCCCATTGGCTAATATAACATGTCCCTATTCTGCCAATGAAAGGCAATCATGAAAAACAATATCAACAACAATTACAAAAACACAATGGAAAAAGGAATGAAAAAAAATACATACATATCAACAGAAAAGTGCCTGTATCATCAGTTGCTAAATCAACACACAGGTCAATATAATATTTAACAGGATAATAATAATACAATTAAACAAAGAAACAAAGAATAATTAAAAAGCCATTCTTAAACATTCTTCAAAAACAGTGTGTCCTTCATCATCAGCCACTACCGATGATCATAAACCTGGTGCCAAAACATAAATTTCACTCAAGATTTGTGTTAATTTGGTCATTCTTTTTAGATGGCAAAAATATGTTTCAGATGTTGGGGCATGGGAGGCAAAAGAAAAAAAAGAAGTCCACCACTTTTGTGACTGTAGATTGAACCTTGTGATTCCCAGGAGCATAGTCTAGCATGCATACATGGTTGAACCCATGCATGTGTGCATGTGCGCGCACGCACGCATGCACATACTGTGGTGGTCCAGAATTTTGGTTCCACATCTACTACAGGACATCTATGTCCTGCCAATGAAAGACCTTCCCCATCTCTGATCTGCTGATGTAGAGATCTTTTCAGCGGTCCAAATCAAGGGGTCCCTGGTTTTGGGAGGGGTGTGGGGAGAATGGCATGTGGAGAGCCCCTCAGCCAGTGGTCAGCTCTGCATTTGGGGGTTCCAGAGTCTCTGAGATCTCCTCCAGCTCATCCAGAAGCTCCGTGAAGGAAGGCCGTCGAAAAGCGTCCATCTGGGATTGAGAAAACGATCTAAGATGGAACGCTATGGCACAGTGCTCACAGAATGATTGGTCACATTGATCTCTTAAAACAATTGTAGAATGATCTAGAATGATTTTATTTAATTTATCACTCACTCTTCATCAATTAAACCAATTTCTGGTGGTTAATTTTCAGGTTTGAAAACAACGTCATGGTTCCATTAGTGTGGATTTATGCAACTCTATAGAGCTAGGCCTTAGCACTTTAACAATTTGTACATAAAAACTGTACAATCTAATTTACCCTACACCTTGGCTGCATAAAATAATCATCCCACCCAGGTAGTGCATCGTTAAGCCATGAAATTCTGAAATGATGTAATAGCACTTTGAGGGCATTTATAATATTGAAATGCCTGTCTTGAGTGTCGTATAAGTATGCACAATTGTTTTTAGATGAACCAACCTAAATCTGCTGTAAAATGCAGGGTATTCATCACTTTTGGGCTAAGGAATACTAATTGCTAGCATTATAATGGTTCTTATTGCAAAGCAAATTCCCTTTTAAGATTAAGGCATTAAACATGATTTTTCCTGAATAACAGCTTGGGTACAGTCGGGTATTTGCAATGTGGGTTGGGAGCTGTCCTAAAGGATACGAGAGCAGTGTCCATTTGGGGATCTGAACCTGCAATCTTCTGGTTCCCAACCAACCGTGTCACGTCTTGCACGGCAGGGGTATTGATGATGTCACTCACCAGGCAACAGCTGGCGGCCAGCTCCAGCACTCGTGGCGGACACCCAGTCACCATTTCCCGAAACGCCGTCACGTCCAGACCATAGTCCTGACAGGCACACCGACCAACTTTTTAAAACATATCTTCAGTGTATCTTTAAAAAATATTTTATTTATTGCAAATGAAGGTAACACTTTATTCCAAGGACCTATTTGCACTGTTCAATGACAGTCCATAAATATAATAATAGCAATTATCATCATCATAATGGATTGCATTTATGCAGCACTTTTCATTAGCAGAGTTAAGGGGAGAACTCACCTCAACTGCTACCAGTGAGTACCACCCACCAGGCAGTTGTTTTGTGCCAGAATGCACTCAATAGTTTGGTGGACAGGGAGGGAATTACTAAATTCAACTGGGGGAAGATTTGATAGCAGGTTGAAAGAACCAAGTTGGCAATTTATGGAAAGCCACCAGTAAAGCTCCTACTCTTTGCAATAACTTCCATGGGAAAGCTAATCACCACAGGTAGCCAGGATATTGGTTTAACATCTCATATGAAAAAATGACATCTTATACAGCACAGTGTCCCCAAGCCTCTCATCCTAGTACTGCCATTGTACATGCAAGCCCTAACCTGCTCAGCAGGGTATACAGTGGTATGGCAGCTAGTGAAACACGGTAACAGATAGGAAGCGAATGTGATGCTAAATAGGTGATGTGATGACTGAAAGAGTCATATACAGACAAATATGTGCTGGCAGTTCATTCTGCACTGTCCTTTATGTGTGTGACACAAAAGAGTTGCTGCATAAGCAAACATTAACCACCGCCACCCAACCACCCAATCCAATGGCATCACACAGGGCCGGGTCAAAGGTCATCACAAGAATGAATGTCATCCTCTTCTTGGCTATATGGTGAATAGTGGACTGTAATCATTTGATTCAGTTCACTGTAAAGATATGTTCACTGATTTGTTCAGCCATACTTCTGGCTACATATGTGAATGACTCAAAGGATGTTAAATTCTTAAACTGTTTCACAAACTCTTTGATGAAACTTTGATGCCAGGAGGACTCACTGAAAGAATATGCGCCTGCATTCATTCAGTAGAGATTTGTTCAGTGATTCCTGCAGGCATCAAAGTCTGTGCAGCAATTTAACTACTGTGTGTTCAAAACAAATTTTGAACATGTGCCTAATAGTAGTAGCTAGTTTACTTGGCTAGATAGCCGACTGTAACCAGGTAGTTAGCTAGCAACAGCTCAATAATTTATTTTCTTACTATTACCAATGAACTGAAATAGTTGGTAGAGATTTGCTAGAACTGCCTGCTCCTACAGCACCTGCAATGTCTGGTCCAGTTTTAGCTAGCACTAGTGTTGCTCAGACACAGAGACTCAGAGATGTGTAGTTGTATGTTATGCCTAGAAAACTGGTATTCTCTCATGTTCACATAATTTCCAGGATAAGTTATGCCCGATCACAATCTTCTATCCAAATACACACTGCACACCCCTAGTGAGGAGTAATGTCAAATAGTCTTACAGGCAATTTTAGTAAGTATGAACTAGTGGATTTTATGAGGATGAATTCCTCAATAATTTAAGCACAAACCTGAAATAATGGTCTAAAGACCAATTTGTATTAATGTGAAGATTATCGTACTAATATCTTTGCCAGCTTTTAACTGATTAAAATTGACATGATAAATCACCACCAAAGAGCAATGGTCATTGTTATATCAGACACCAAAAAGCCTTTGGCTTCAGAAAAAATAAGTAGCTAGATTTTATCTTTAATCAGTATAATTGCTGAACAAATCCTGAATTGAGCCTCAGTTATCTTCCCTAAGGAGAGTGACTGAGGTCAGCTTTTGGTCAATGCTGATGCACCCAGCTCCATTAGAAACAACCATATAATAAGATCTATTCAGGAGTAAGAGGGCTGGAATCAATAAGCTCTTAAGCACTTGTCACACGCAGAACTTGAACTATAAAGCATTAGCTGCCATAGTGATGCCAGCAGTCACGCCAGACAAGCTTTTCTCGTTTTTGAACTCTTAAGCTCTGACCACACGGACAACAACTTAATTATAACCCTTATCCACAGTGATCCACGGTTTGCTGGCTATTACCCTACCCCAATTACATGCAATTCTCAGTAAAGTACGCTACATTAGTCACAAGACGCATCATCATTTTTTTAAGCATAGCACCGATGTTCGGTATTTATACCTTATCATTGTGATGCTAAGCATAGCAGCACTCTCAAAGTCGCTCAGGTAACAGCTATCTTTATGGTCTGCATTTTTATAGTTATTGCTGTTGTGTGACCAGCTCCTTTCATCTTAATTTGAGCAACGTTTCTAATAAAATTTTTATATTGTTTTGCTTATTATGAATATAATTCCTAGTAGGATTGAAGTTTGAGGTCATTACTGAGAGAAATGTGCTATCATGTATATAAAACAGAACAATTTAACTCCATATCATTTCTAAAGCTGCATGCTGCAAATGTATTGTGCAAATTTAGAGACTTGCAGCAGGACCCCCCTGTTACATTCTGGGCACTAGTGTGTCTACAGTCACAAAAAGACTCACCTGGGTCCTCGGGAGGATTTCGGGGTCGGCTGGAATCCGGGCCAGTATCTCACAGAGCACGATCCCGAAGGAGAAGACGTCCACCTGGAGACAAGGCACAGAGCAACAACGCTTACCTGATGCTTCTGTCAGTAAATAAATAAATAAATAAATAAAAACTCAGGAGAGTGCTTGGTTGGACAAACCACTGTATTCAAGATTTTCTAGCACTTTCCCTCATTCGTATCCCTTACTCTCAATATGAGGCGGTGTATAACCTCTCTCAGTGGTTCATACTGTATTTGTAGCACTCGGTCCGCTGGAAAAGTGGATTTGTCTCAACCACGCACCTAAGTTGAGCTAACCAATCAGCTCAGGTGCTTAAAGGTGTGTTCCTCTCCACAGTTCGGGGCTGAGACCGGGAGCACACACACCGAGAGAGTAAGCCTAGTTCTGAGTTTGTTCCAGCACAGTAAACAGAGAAAGAAACGCTGCCAACTGAATAGTTAACCAGCTGAGACTAACTGTGAGCTGAAAAGCTGTCACTGGATTCAAATTTTTTTTGCTTTAGTTATTTTTTTAGTTTGTTGTTTTAGTTTTTTTTTTTTTGCCTGGAACTCGTGAGGGGAAAGGGTGAAGGTGTCTTTTCGTTTGATTTTGTGTTGGTGTGGGTGTGCGCTCTCTCTGCATTCGGTAAACGATGGCGCACACCCGATACTGCCTCCCAGGGGCGTCAGACCGGCGTCTTACAATATCTCAGCGTCTTCAGTTAAATCAGTAATGTCTTTAGCTTCAGAGTGCAGAGCTGTTGTTGCAGTGTCAGCTATTCTGTGCCAGTTACTTAGCGGTTAACTACCTTGCGGTCATAGGGTTCCCCTCTCAGCATCTCTGGGGCCATCCAGAAGGCAGAGCCCACCAGGGACAGCTTCCTGTCGGGGTCCTTAGCGGGGAGCTCCACCACCTCCCGGGCCAGCCCGAAATCCGTCACCAGGGCCTCCCTCCCGCGCGGTGTTACCCTGATCAGGCAGTTCTGCAGGAACGGAGACAGCCAACCAGGTCAGGGCACAGCTTCTCCCCTTTCTCTATTTTCCTTCCTCCACATACAGATTTCTCAGTCACAGTTATGGCCCTAAACTCTCTTCATTGCAAGCTGGCACTTCCACTCAAAGAGTCACCACCACTCATTTGAGGAATAAACCTTATGTGCAATTGGTGTAACAGACAGCTGTGGGCATAGGTGATGAACCTGAGAAAATCCTGCTGATTGAAATCCTTCCTATGATTGGTGATGCAACAGCCAATAATACAACACCCAGCAAGATTCAATACTAGACTGTGGAGTGCAATGAGAAGCAGTGCTTTTACAGGATGAGCCACCTGGCAGCCCCTTGCTTGTTCCGGCAAACTTCAATGCTCTAAATAGCCTACACTTTAAACGCACACCTCTCAATTCAGATTAACCTACCAGATTATCTAATACCTGTCCTAGCATGTCAAAGACAAAAAACAGAAAACAAAGGCATGTTTGCAGTATTCATCCAATCCAGGGATCAGGACAGATCCCTGTCACATGATATCATTTTTGGGTATTAAAAATAAAGGTATAAATTACAATGATTATGTCAAACAAATTCAGCTTTGGTGCTTCGTACAAATATATCAGTTTGTTCCACAAACACCTTGAAGATTAGATTCAAAGCCCCCTCTGTCCTTATACCCTAGTTCCACTTCACCAGAAATCATGTGTCCCTGTTTTCATTAAACTGATCTGCCAGAAGAGGGCAGTATTTCTCAACCTTAATCTGCACTCCCAGCATAACACTGCCTCTGTCCCTTGCCTCCCACCTCTCTCCCCACTCCTCTCTGTCTCCCCCTCCCTCTCTGATACAAGTTACAGACACGGGTTATGGAGCATTGAGCCACAGTAGCTTAAATGGTAAAGACTCTCTGACTCATCCCTCACGTACGATTACCAAATTGCCTTCCTCTCTGTTCGGTGCTTCTCGCAGGCTGTGATTACATAAGGACTCGCTGGAGGGTGTGATGGGGGATGGAAGGAAGGGAGAGGAGAGAAGCGATGTACTTCCATTGGCACGGCTGAGCCCGACACAGCTACCTGAAGCATTCGTTCTGCTGAGCAGGCTGGTGGAATGATGGGGATTATTCGAGCCCACAGAGAAAGATTTTTTTAGAGACCCTTGAGTACGGCAGGAGTACAGTAATTGACCCAGGAGAGTGAGATCTCCGGTCATCACCCCCCCTGGTCCTGCTGATTTATTCATGGCGGGCCTGGGCCTCCGTAATGAGGCCACCGCGCAGGTAATCCGCCCGCCACTCTGTCATCTCTACACGCGCGCAGCTGCAGCACCCCCTCCGTCCCCGCCCCGCTGCCGGGGGCGACAGGCGAGAGGGGGCGACCGTCGCCATGGGAACCGTCGCGCAGGCGAGCGAAGCCTTCCTCCCGCACAGGGATAAAAAGAAATGCAAGGAAAAGGGAAGGGAAAAAACTTCTGGGCAAAGCGGTGTACGGTTTCTGCGTTTATTTCCCATTAAACTGGGAAGCCATCTCTCCAATTTCTATTCGGTAGCCTGTGATTACAGAGCTGTCTGGGGATCTCTCCAAACCCCGCCTCCCAAACTCACCCAAACCCCCCCCCCCTCCCCCCCAAGCTAAATTTAGCGATTTCCTGCCAAGTCCTCAATGGGCTTGGAGCACAGAACCGGGTTAGGGTTGACTTCAGGTCACAGAAAGGCGGTTGTGGGTGCGGACTGAAGGGGGGGTTAATTTTTTTAGGAAATGCATTAATCATTACTCCCACAGAAAACAATTGTGAGAACATATCTGTGTGATTTTACAATACAAAACCAATCAAAACAAAACTGAAGTGATATTATTCTGTCATGGCACTATCTTCCCACCTCAGTCCTGGTTTGTTATTACATTATTATTACAGAGGCAGTGCAGTTGTGTCATAACTAGAGGGCTGCAAGTTCAAATCCTCAGTACAGCACTGCCTTTGTATATTAGTACTTATTAAGTACTGAAATATTTCAGAAAATATCCAGCCAAATAAAATTGTACAAAACTATGTGCTACACGTAGCGGGAATAAAATGGACTATAAACTGACCTAGATAAGGCATTTTCTGTGCCAATTAATTATAAACAATATTTTGAATCCAGTGAGAGTGCTTGGGTGGCAAGTGCTGATTCACAGCACATGCAAGAGGGATATTTCAGGCCTGCATAGTTGATGAGAAACAGTCATCTTCACCCTCCCCTCCCTTTACAACTGGAGCATCTCAACATGTACATGAGTTTGGGTTTAACTGCCACAAATCTTTACGCAGCTCTGGTCAGCCTTTTCCGTTTGAACTGAACACACAATGATACTCTCTGTATTTTTCTGTGCCAGCGGGCTCTTGCAACATCCAGGGCAGAAGAACAGACCGGCTCCACGTGAGCACGCCCATGCTGTCGATAAAAACATCATCGTCCCTGGTGACTGCTGCCTCTTCTCTCTGAGGCGACGAACCATCGGGCCCAGCAGACGAAACCTTCCTCCCTCAGAAGGCATGTTTCTTGCCCCGCGCGTCAGCGTGCACTCATTAGCATTCACACTTCTGCTCACGGCATTCGCCTTCAAACAGGCGGTGAGTAGGAAGATCTTCAGCTCTTGCTTTTTTCGTGTGTGTGTGTGTGCGCGTGTGCGTGTATGTGTGTGTGTGTGTCTGTGTGTGTGTGTGTGTGTGTGTGTGTGTGCGTGTGTGTGTGTGATCGCATGTGTGTGTGCGTGCACGTGTGTGTGTGTGTGTGTATGCGTGTGTGTGTGTGTGTGTGTGTGTGTGTCTGGATTATTTCACATTGACCCTGCAGTTCCCAGCTGAACTGGAGTGCCTGTTTGTATCTACGTGAATGACACCCTTTAGATGAGGAGTGAATTAGCATGAGAATAAGGCTGACCTTCCAGCCTGGTCTTCCTTACATTTACACAGTCGGCTCTGCCTACATCTCCCTACATCCTGACAATCAGGAGAGCTCTCGCAGATGAGCTCATCTAGTGATTTTCATTATTTGAGAGAGAACAAGAGAGACAGAGAGAGGAGGACACAAAGAGGGAGGGACAGAGGGAGATAGCACACAATGCACACAATGAGTGAAATGCAACAGACTCTTTTTGGTCATTTAAATACAACAATTTCATTAAAAGAAAGAACTTGCTATGCATTTTAAACCAGAACATAGCCTCTGAACAGGCCATTCATCTAATTTTGGCATGCTATTTTTCCTAAGCTCCGGAATATCCAGCATTGTGTGAAGTCTGGTCTAGAACATCAGTATAGCCTTGGCCACATGCCCTAGTAAGCTATTCTATGAATTACCAACTTATTAAGGCAATGTGCATTAAAACTCTAGCATGTGCAGCACCACATAATGTAGTATTACTTTACTGTATTACAGTGCAGCAGTGAAGTATTGCAATAGCACAGTAAGTATTGCTCAGTAGTGCAATACCAGAACAGTGCTAGAGCTAGCCCAGTAGCACATTACTGCAGTAACCGCAGTCACAGTATTGCAGCAGCACTGCAAAGCAGTTATGATGCACCGCAATAAATGCAGACCAACAGCAGCTGAGGTCCTTAATGCAACGAAGCGAACACATTTATGCGAGATTATTCGCGGCGCAGGCTGTTCCATCGGAGCGTAAGAGACGGAGAGGGGAACTGATCAGAAATCGGAAGAATGTTCCTGCTGTCTGACAGGACCCCGCACAATGGCCGCACTCATCCTCGGCCGGGCGCGGTATGCGCGGCACGCCGGCGGCCGCCCGCATTCCTCCCCGTCCTCTTCAAAAGGGGGGGGGGGGGTCAAAGAGCAGAGACACCAGCCACCACTTCTTTACGTTCACAAGTGTGTGTGCACCATCCGCTTCTTACCGTAAGCTTCCACCCGGAGCTTCCACACCCAGCTGACCAGGCAAAACTCTTGCGATGCTGTGAACGATGACTGAGCGGCGATCTTTTTTTTTGCAGGAAAGTGCTATTCTGCAAGGGGGAGTTGCTTTCTCTGACGAGAATGGGAGTCTCTCTCCCTCCCAGTGTCTCTCTTCCAGTGAAACCGAAGGGGCCTACCTTGGAGTTGAGGTCCCTGTGGTAGATGTTTTTGTAGTGCAGGTAGATCATCCCCCGCGTGATGTCGGACGCCAGGTCCACCTTCTCGCGCCAGCTGAGCGGCACGTCCTTCCTGGCCAGGAGCTCCTCCAGACAGCCCCCGCTTACGTACTGGAGGAGAGACACCTTGAGAAACCCCTTTTCCAGCATGGCCATGGCACCCCACAGTCTCCTATAGCCCCTCTCTCCTTCACTGAGCCTGATTCACATGAATCTCCAATTCCTGTGCTCCACAAAGTGTTTCCCTGACTTTTAATGCACTTCAGTAAGTGAGGTTCTGTCTTCTCTCTCATTCAAATTTGCTATTTCAGGAAGTGAGGGGACCTTTTTCAAATTACCAGCAAAAAAACTTTTGAACCACCTGTATCTCACCACATGTTCGACAGGATATCTCCCTGGGTTTTCCATGGCTTTTTTCAGCCAGAAGTGATCTGCGAAGGCAGGGGTTGCAGCAAGAAATAACCCTCCCCCTCCAGGTACATCAGGAAAACCAGTGCTGTTCCAACAGTGCTGCAGCTCAGACATGTTCTCTCTTATATTGCCCCCCATATCGTATGCCTTGTATGTGTCTCATCTAATCAGGCAAGATGCCCCGGAACAGGAAACTTACCTCTAGTATTGGATAGAGCTTATCTTCCTTCACACAGATGCCCAGGTACCTGAAAGTAAAGTGCATGGGGAGTGATTTCAGGAGTGATCTTTACCTCCACTGTCCCCCTTCCACAGATTTCACAGGAAAACACAACCAATGAGGACTCTAGAATTGCCATCCAATCCCTCGCTGACACACTGATTAATTATCACTCTTCATATGCAGAAGGATTCTAATTGTAGAAACCTGACTGATACAAGATAGAAGAGTTAATGGGGTCAGATATCCAGACAGAAGCTAGGGCAAGGGTGGGGAGGGTGGGAGACGGTCCTCAAGTGGTCATGAGAGACATTCAGGCATTTCATCTATTTGTGTTTCTCTGCATATGACAAACTCATATCTAAATGGGACTCTGCAAAGATCATATTCCAGACCAGAAAATAACAGCCCAATAGAGCGAGAGTTACTAATCTTGTTGTCGATTACAATTTTATTCTATGTTATAAATAAACATAGTATGACTGCTGGCATGATTGGGAGCCCCCTAGTGCTTTGGCCATTCACCGCACTCCAAACCCAGCATACACATATGCATACAAGGACCTGTGCATATTCTATTGCACCTCCTGTTGCTTAAGAGCAGCCCTGTGCCAGGTGCCTATTACAGTTGCCAAATATCCAATATCTGCTCTTTCCGTAAAACTCATATCGCACACGTATTGTACGAAGATTGATAAGGGTTTTCCCTTTCCCTTGCGTAAGCTGAAGTCATTAGCCTGGACAAACAGTGTTGTCCTTAGCCATTAAACAATCACCAACACTGGGGTGACTCATGACTAAGCATTGTCTTATTATCTTATTCACATATTAGTTGTACACTCCACAATCTTAGTGTGCCCTTCACTCCGCAAGAAATTACAATGCTTTTTCTGTTTTTTACCAACAAGTGTTTCTGGCTTTAGTTGGATATGACTACATAACTGGACAGGTGGGGTCATAAAATAATTACTTTTACATATTATTCGCACTAAAAATCAATTACATTATTAGTAGTCTGTTCCAGTGTTTGTAGTTGACCTTCTAATTTGCATTTTGGTTTGTTTGGTATAATAATAGCTATTGGGAAGTGGTTTAGGAAAAATTTTATCAGCCACATAAATAAATGAAAATGTAAAGGTGCTTAAAAAGGTAGTATTTCTCACTCTCTACTTTGGTTGACGGTTTAAAACAGCAAAAACAAACAACTGGGATTCAAACCCCTTTGTTACGTGTCAAGCGTTCCACGTCTGTCAGGGAACCAGTGGCGCTGCATGAATATTTGAACAGCCTTGAAATGGTTATCCCAGTGGGGTCAAAGGTTCAGCCCTGTCCCAGTCTGCTTGACGGCAGACACAGCACAAAAACGGAGAGGATAAATTGCAGCGATAAACTCGGTCCAAACACTTTTGTTCACGTGAGAGACGATTTTGAGGACAGACGGGGGGGGGAGGGGGGGGAATGAATAATTGACGGGTGGTGAAAGGAGACTCACCGGACAATGTTGGGGTGCGAGAGTTTCTGCAGGAGGCTGATCTCTCTCACGATGCTGTCCTGGTCCACGTCATTTTTATAGATCTTCACCACCATCACCTTCCTCGTTGTGCTATGCATGACCTGAACAATGGGAAGGCGTTGGGACAGTGTTTACGCTTCATGTCAATTCTGAAGCCTGTAAAGGGTGGAGTCATCACATGCGGTAAGCCACCGACTTGTATCAAGCAATTAAAAGAGCCTTGCTCTCGATACAAACATAATATGTCTAGATTAACCCAGGAATATGACTGGCTAAGGGGCTGTACCGCTGAATATTTTCCTAACAGCCAAAATACCTTTTTGACTTTTTTTGATTTTGCCTTAATTGAATGTGTGTGATTTATGTGAGAGCATTACTCCCTGAAAAGTTGGTTAATAAACTACTACAGAACTTATACAGTACAGTATGTAAAAGGGACAGGTAAAACTTCCACGTGATGTTGCCCAAAGTGTAAATCTAGCACATCACCAACCACAAAAAAAGAAAAGCGCAAAGTGAAACTAATCCTAAACTGCAGGAAATCTATTTTGTGGTGCACTGTTATGCAGAAAAGCATTCTCAAGTCCACGTGTAAAAGCTATATAAATAATAGAGCCTTTATGAAAAAAAAAGAATTATTTTATCCCAAAGAGGGATTTGTGGGATTGTTTTGAAATTAAGATAATTTTGAGAAAAAATAGTTCAGAACAAAACCTTGCATGACAAAAACATATCTGTGTCTCAAATTAGTAGCTCTTACTGCACTTTCTAACGTTTATGTGGCAGCATCCAACTATGGCATACGCTAGCGATAGCCAAACATAGGCTAATACATTACTCATCTGGGTTCGTCCATATAACTGTTTCAGCCAGATAATTGTATAAAATTAGCTGCCAAATGGGTTATGCAACTGAGCAGATTCTATTATTTTCAGTTTGCAGAGAGAATGAGAATTTGAGTTGGGAAGTCTGCCCTTAAAAATATTACACACATCAATAGATTTGATAACATCCTGTTATTCGCAGTGATAACAACTGTTACAACTGTTAAGCAATATTACCCTGCTAGCTAGTTAGCTGTAGACTAAATGTACTATATGCTAGCTAAAGGTATACCATTACCAAAACATGTATCTTACTAGCCTGAGCAGACCATAATAAAGATCTAACAAGATGAAAATGCATAGTTTTTAAGGAGTCATGTAAAAGGTTATAGCTCAGTAATGCTAGTTTTGAGACAAAGCTTTGAAGCTGCATCCAATTAAAAGCAATCACTCTGCATGACAAGGTGCATTAGCTGATTAATAGTCCAACAAGCTAAATTTAGTCACTCTTTCTAACTTCTCTCACTCCTTCTGCTACAGGAGTCTGTTCAGTAGTGAACTAAAACAACAAAGAGCTCAGAACAGCAGTGGTTGATTAAATCCATTTTAATCATAGAAGAACAATCAATTAATCACTCAGATATCATTAGCTATACCATGACACTTTCTCAACAGGGTGTTCCCAGAGCATTTGGAAAGAATAATGCAGCAACAGCAAGAAACCCAGAGAAATTATAATTACGGGATGCCATGCAGGCATTCCACAGCCTTGATTGTGCGTGCCACAGCCTTGCGTGCGTTTGACCAATCTGAATTTTGGATAGGTTTCATGCAGGGATGTCTCAGTCAGGACCTGCAAAATGTAATTATTCTTTTAAGCTACCACAACCCCCTCCTGTTCCAAAA
The DNA here is from genome assembly GCF_018555375.3 of Anguilla rostrata. Taxonomy (NCBI): domain Eukaryota; kingdom Metazoa; phylum Chordata; class Actinopteri; order Anguilliformes; family Anguillidae; genus Anguilla; species Anguilla rostrata. Next base: position 16,126,570 of record NC_057942.1, on the reverse strand, counting down.
AAACCCTGCAATAACAGCAACAACAAACAAACCCATACAAATACGGAGCTGTTTGTTCGAGAATAATAAAAAACTGAGGCACACCTTCTCTCGAACATCGGCCTGGATTTTTTTCACAACTTTGATTTTCAATTATTTCAAATTATTCTTCAGTTTGGCATTTTCAGCAATACAAAAAACGATCATTTGCATTTTTTTTTTCAATATCCAGAGTAAGCATAAATGGTAATCGAATCAAGGCCAGCGTCTGTCATGGGAAGTCACAGCGATTGTCATTTCGCTCTCGCACGGCTTAAGTGTCATTCGTCTGAGAAGAACGCGAGCCTTTTGTGACACGCAGAGAGCCGAGTGATTAATGTGCACCTCGGCCGAGACTGCGAGAAGTGAAACCACGGTGCAGAGCCAACGTTCGCGGTCAGCCATTTTTCAACACCGGAGAGCTCATGGCTACGTAAGATTCTTATCTGGCCTGATGCAAAGAACGCCAAAATGATGGTAAAAATGACTGCTTGGCCTGTCTGGGCGATACGTCATGCCAGACCGAGCGTTTCTCTCAAGCGAGCGTGGCATGCATTTCTGTGACTGCCACCTCCTCAAACAAGGTATTCTCACCAAGCACGCACCATCTACCTTCAGAGCCATGCCCTTCACATGATGCACTTTGTCTGAAACCGTGAGAGACTATCCTTTCCTCCAAATAAAGCGCCGATAATGTACATAACTGTGCAGGTGCAATTTGTGGGGTCGAAACAGCCTTGGGGTGAAATGCAGTGCGAGTGTCTTTTAAGGGGAACAAACAGAACATTCACAGCCTTCACTGCATGACTGTCACAACTCATGCCGAATATTTCCCATTTCTCAGCATTCCTCACAAAGTTGACATATTTTTAATAACCTCCTCCTTTCCTCCATCTGCACTGAAAGAGCAATGGTGTTGATAGGGGGTGGACGGGAGAAAGGGAAAGTGGGTAGAGAATGCACAGTAAAGTATGTAGAGAAGGGGGTGAAGTACTCTCAGGCAGTCCATGCTTCACGGGACATGGAAAAGGTCACATTTTTACTTTTGATACAATCCATTCTAATTATATTTCAAATCAAGTTTTTGTGGCAAGTCTCTTTCATAAGTGAAACACCAGAGTTCCCTAAATCTCTGCCAAGAGGCCCCAAATATAGAAGGACTTTCTTTTCTTTTCACATGATATTTTCTGGTTATCATTTTAACAAAGAAAGAAAATCATGTATTTTGCTAGTTACACAGGAGTCCATACTACTGTAAACAGTTTGGAGTGTGCTCAGCTTTCACTCTGTGTGTGAAGCACATTTCACTGTAATAGTATAAAGAAATGTATGCAAATAACTCAGACATGAAGATGAGTTTCACAACTACGTAGTACCCTGTGTTTCTTTTTCTTTCTTTCCATCTATATTTCTTTCCTGCCTATCTATTCTGTGGTCTGCAGTATGATATCTGACATAACAAACAACCAGTAATAACACAGTAGCGTATGTCACTGTGAAAAGACCAGGCAGCCTGTCACAATGAAAAGACCAGGTAGCATCTGTCACTGTCAAAAGACTAGGAAGCGTGTCACTGTCAAAAAACCACGTAGCGCCTGTCACTGTCAAAAGACTAGGCTGAATCTGTCCCTGTCAGGAGTTTTCACGCTGAGCGGCCCTGTACCTTGTAGACTTTGGAGAAGAAGCCGCTCCCGATGAGCTCGGAGGTGAAGTTTTCCCAGAATTCCAGCTTGCGGACGGCGGTGCGCAGCTTCTGCCAGCGGTCCACGTGGTAGTAGGTGTCGGAGGATTCGCCGTACAGCGTGGGGCTGCTGGGCTCCGAGGACACGTCCACCTCGCACATCGTCGGGATGTCGGCTGCGGGACACAAACGGCAGTGGAGTCAGCCTCCTGTTCCTGTGTCGCCTTTCCACCAATCACGGCCCTGATCCACATTCGCCCTGCTGCTGCCCATTACCCACCCAAATAAGCTGTTTACCTGAAGCAAAATCATTACAAATCTCAGGAGTAAGAGGTCAGTACTTTCCCAGGCTCTACACTCAGCAGAAATATATAAATATTCTGTAATTAGCTGAACAACCTCCCCGGCAATAGCAGCGGATCATGGCTAAGAAGGCACGTAGGTGTATTACTGCAGACCGGAGCACGCACTAAACCGTGATTTCCCTCTGACTGGCTCTCCATTTGCAACAAAATGAAAAAAGGGAAAAAAGGCCCCTGAATAAATGAGCCAAAGGGATGGAGAATGAAGAGGACTGAAAATAGAAACACGGAGGAATTAAAAAGAAAGTGTAGGTCGCGGGGAGTGGGAGGGAGAGGGAGGCCGCGGCGTTCTTCACCTGCGAAAACCGAGAGGAGTCGAGCGGACAAAAAGGAGCTGCTCTTCAGATGAACAACAAAAGCGGGCTATTAACAGGTCTCCTTCGCAACACGCTCTCCATAAAAAACCCCTTTGAAACGAAAGCATCCCGATTCTGAGCGACAAGGGAAGAAACCCATTTGAAAGTTAAATGTCTTCTTTTGCAAATCCAGGCAGGAAGGACACACTCTCCATCTGCTCATGAAAATGCAAATAAGAAAGATATATACATTTTCAATGAAAGCAGCGACTTTGATAGAAAATCTATGTTTTCTTTTTTTAGTTTGTAATTTGCTTAATGTATCTATATTTGGACTCACAAGTGTACTTATTACCGACAGGCAAAAAGGAAAAAAAGCTCAATTGTATACAGACTGCTAATCAAATGCAAAAGATCAAGAACAGCAGAACTTTGAAGAACTCTGACAGGAAGTAACAGCTCAGCAGAAAAACCCCAACAGGAAGCGAGTTGCCAATGGCTCAAACCTTGCAACTGCTGTGTGCAGCGTGACAGCTAAACTTTCAGCCGCACATACACCTGTGGATGGGACATCCTCATCCCTGAAACTCTCCATCCCAGGGTCACACTGGCACAAATCCCGTTATGGAGGTTTTCCTTTCAAGTTCAACTTTTTAAATTGCATGTTACAATTTTATCCTTTTCTGAAAACAGGAAATGCACTTGTAATATAAAGCCCAAAATATCTGTGCTTTTTAAATTACAAGAGACCACTGATGATTGTTTTTGTTGTATTTTCTATGGCTCAGAGAAGACTCAGTTTAACAACCTCTCTTTTGTCTGAGGTTATTGTGCGCGATTGAGTCACTGGGTTTGTTTGTGTTTTCTTCCACTGTACGCTGCACGCGGAATCATGAATGTACCACGTTCTTCATGGCCCAGCAGCCCCTGGGGCTCAGAGCCTTTCTGTTTCCGCTTCTACGCCCCACATCGGAAAAGACCGACCGCTTTGTGTCCCGGTGGGCAGTGGCAGCGCCTTGGCCCTGGGGGTGGGGCAGGGAGGAGGGTGTGCGGTGGGGTGGGTGGTGTTAACCACTGACCGGCACGCTGACACAATTGGCAGGGCCCTGTCAACCGAGGGGAGGGGGGGTGGGGAATGGGGACAGAGGTCTCAACCACATTATTCCTCCCAACATAAACACAGGACGATACTGATACATGCAGGCTTTGTTTTTTTTCCACACTGTGGCGAACAAACAGCCACAGTGATTTCAGCTCTGGGATTCTGTGACATTACAGTATACATCAAGCGTGTAGCAGAGTTGAGTTTCCCCCTCCATCCGGCCTCCAAACCCCCCCACCCCTGACAGCCTGCCATAGAAACACTCCCTTCCCCAAGCCCTCAGTAAACAAGCCACCGCAACTCCCTTGAATGCTTCCCTCAAACAGTTCTTTTTTTTCCGGGTGGTTTTACGTCATAGTCCATTAACTGAGGGGAGCATGACTGATGAAATGCATTTGTCTCACATCCTTCCCCTGCATTCCTCCCCTGGTGTGCGTGCCTGAATATGTCCACTTATATGTCCTGTACGTTTGCATGTATAGACTTTCATTCAATGAGTTTGCCCATGGTTTTCTGTGATGCGCCGTGCAGCCATTAAATGAACCGTTTTATATACAGAAGTACAAAGCAAAAACAACACCCTATGGAAGAGGTGTTTTCTGTTGAAAATACAAGTCAGACAGTGGCTGAAGGGGCATTTAATGATGTGTTTGCATGCATGTCTGTGGATGCTAAGGTAACAGCTACGCAGGAAGTTTGCACCTTTTACGGATATTGAGTATGCAGATAGCTTAGATGTCTTCATGTTAGAATGTGGTGGTGTGATGTGGGATGCACAATGCAGTGTCCTTGGGTGTCACTGGAGTAAGAGTACCTCCACACTTTAAATTGATTGTGTATAAAGAGGGTTTCTTTTAGTTCTAAGTCTCAGCTGAGAATAATTACAGCTAGCATTGTCTACTTTTTGTTGTCTGCTCCAATGTCTCATTTATGAATCATCCTGTTTGTCTGTCATGACTGTATTGTTGTTGTTTTTTTTTGGTATCTTTTCTCCACACATCACTATTTTCCTCACTGATTATAGTAGTCTATCTGTTCCTGTCAATCCATTTGTTTATATACTGACCCATCAATCTATCTGTCTGTCTACCTACTAATCTGTTTATCTGTCTGTCTCGGTATATCTACCTGTACCTACAAACTCTATTTATCTGCCTACCTACGTGGTGCACTTAGCCAATCACACATACAGGAATAGTACTGCCAGTCTCTTGCTTTGCACTCAGCGTACATAAGTGTGTGCATCCTACGCGCCAGATGTTCTCACCTCATCCCTCGGGGCCCTTAACTGGAAATCCCACAAAGTCCCTCTGACGTACTTCCCCCGAATGGAGGCTGCCCAATCTGGAAACTCTACGGCAGCAGCAGTGCGAGTTCACACAAGCGCGCGGCTATTTCCATACGCCAGAACTCGGAGGTGCAAACAAGGCTACGAACGTGATCTGCATGTTTTGCTTCGGCGGAGCGCGGATGTGGGGTGTGCGTGTGACAGATGTGGGCCAAGTGCCAGCGCGGTATTCGCAGCCTATAGGTTTCTCGCAGTTGACTCAGAAACGCAACCGCGTCAAAAGGTGTCGTCACCAGCACGACCTACGGACTTCGCGCCCACGCGCGAAAAGGCACGGGGTCTTACGGGAAAGGCTGCTCTTCGGCGATGCACGATGCTTACTCACAAAGACGCGCCTGGAAAGAAATGTGGACGTTTGCAGACCAAATCCGCCTCCACCCTTTTTCCAGCATTCGGTAGCTGCCCATAGTTTTCCACCCTGGACTGTAATCTGTGGCTAGCAGACTACTAAAACCATTAAAACCATATGGCTTTCTCAGGCTGGGTTACATAAGAGAAGTCGTTGACGGGTTTGAACAGCTATAAAAAGACAGTGCAGGCTGCTACCCACACAAACGGGCCGTGTTATTCCTTTGCTGAAAGTGAAAGGGTTCTGTCGACTTTTTTTGGTCCATCTGGCTGGTAATCCATAATATGCAATGGGCAATCTGTAAAAGGCATCAGAACTGCCACATCAATGGATTTTTCTTTTTTTTTTTTGAGTGCCTGTTCTATTCTGGTCGCCGATCTATCAGGTTTCTGCTTCAGCCAGCATTTAGCTCAGGGAAAATAATGTAAAACACTTCCGCTTCTGAAGATCAGATTCCCCCCACCTCAGTCCTCATCCTGGGACAGACAGCAGAGACGCTGGCCACGTCTGCACAGACAGTATCCATACTTGACACAGAAGGCCTTGCAATTTCAGGCCACGATATTAACACAAATACAGCATGGTATCTACATAGCGCAGCCCTACTTTTGTAAGAATTAATGACTGCAATGACAAAAAGAGAGGCCAAACAAAGAACATAACATCAGTCTAGCGCCACCCAGAAAAAGAAGCTGCAACTACAATTCAAATAGGAGTGATAAACACTGGAAGGTTCTGACATCAGGCTCTTAAATCTAATATTAAAATGGCAGTAGTAAAAATGCACACGCTGCTGAGAAAGATTACTGAAACACTCAAAAGTAACAAGATCACAGCTGGTTCCCACACCTAATTCAGTACAGTGTCTATGTTTAGAAAGAAATGGGGGGGGGGGGGGTAATATTCTTTGAAATCGTATAACAAAAATAATGCAACTTAAGAACATACAAGGGGCTGAGAGAGAGTGCTGTACAGCAAGCACACATATTTGTTTTCATCTGCCAGTATGGAGAACATTTGTGTTTGTGTGTTTGTGCACATAAGCTGCGACATTTCACAGTACTCTGTAACCTAAGACCATTACTATGATAATATGTGCTCTGGTCTGTCCAGCAAATGTTCTTTGAATTGCAGTAAGTGCCGCTGAGAGAAAGAGGAACTGTCAGTGAAGTGAGGATTAATAATTCTGTGGAGAACAGCATGTTCCGTCATCACAGTACTCAAGCGTACGGGAGACAGGATGGACTGGTGGATTAGTTCCCTTCCCCACGAGCTGCAACATAAGTAAATGTTTGGCTCTTCAGCCTGATGTGCTGAAGAGCTGATTTATGTTTCAGTCGAATGGGAGGGCCTTGACGTTGCAGGGATTATGGCTGATAAAAATCCAGAAGGCTTGGAGACCCCTGCAGACCCAGAACCATAAAAAAAAGCTCTGGGGAGGAATGCCCGGTGCGGTGGGTGTGATCTCAAATGACAACCTGGCTTTCAAAAATAGCATCCCTCAGACTCGGATCCCCAGGCCTCTGGGGCTCCGGGAGGATCGGTTTGATGGGAGGGGCTCAGTGAGCCTTGTGGTTTACACTGGTAGTAGTTTGGAGGCAGCAGCTCAGTCACAATCGACGGGACCCTGCAGCTCACGGAGCTGTGGCCTCAACTCCTGATCCACCCTCTCACTGTAATCCCATTATAATGTACGCCTACCCACAGCTACACTGCCGCTGACATAACACTCTCATGGACAGGCACTTCTACAGAGAGGAA